>NC_048574.1:86666764-86726764 GCF_013265735.2 Oncorhynchus mykiss
CCCCCCAGACTAAGTCAGGTCCTGTATCTCTCTCCCCCCCAGACTAAGTCAGGTTCCTGTATCTCTCCCCCCAGACTAAGTCAGGTCCTGTATCTCTCCCCCCCAGACTAAGTCAGGTCCTGTATCTCTCCCCCCAGACTAAGTCAGGTTCTGTATCTCTCCCCCCAGACTAAGTCAGGTCCTGTACTGGTGGTAAAAGGAGAGGACAACGCCAGGACCAACCCCTGCTGTTATAACTGTTCTCTCAGGGGACATTTTGGATTTGTGAGTATCTGTCCGCTCTGTCCCCTATCCCCTAGACAGTGCACTACCCATAGGGCCTCTGGTCAAAAGTAGTGCACTATGTAGGGAATAGGGGGCCATTTTGGGAAGTACTCCCTGATTCATCTCTCTACAATACTGTCTGAACTGGCCTGGATATTAACTGTGTGTGTGTGTGTCACTGTGTGTGTGTGTGTCACTGTGTGTGTGTGTGTGTCTCTCTGTGTGTGTGTGTGTGTGTGTGTGTGTGTGTGTAGGACTGCTCAGTGAGGAGGATGTTTGCGGGTTTCCCCCCCAACTCTCCCTTCATCAACCAATATGACTCTCGCCTCTCGATCCGCAACCGAGATTACCGAGCTCAGCTCAGAGTTCAAGGTACACACACACACACACACACACACACACCAACACACCAACACACACACACACACACACACACACACACACACACACACACACACACACACACACACACACACACACATCAACACACACACACACACACATCAACACACACACACACACACATCAACACACACACACACACACACACACACACACACACACATCAACACACACACAGACACCTCATTACACACTAAACTCAGCACAGACACCTCATTACACACTAAACTCAGTACAGACACCTCATTACACACTAAACTCAGTACAGACACCTCATTACACACTAAACTCAGTACAGACACCTCATTACACACTAAACTCAGCACAGACACCTCATTACACACTAAACTCAGTACAGACACCTCATTACACACTAAACTCAGCACAGACACCTCATTACACACTAAACTCAGCACAGACACCTCATTACACACTAAACTCAGCACAGACACCTCATTACACACTAAACTCAGCACAGACACCTCATTACACACTAAACTCAGCACAGACACCTCATTACACACTAAACTCAGCACAGACACCTCATTACACACTAAACTCAGTACAGACACCTCATTACACACTAAACTCAGTACAGACACCTCATTACACACTAAACTCAGCACAGACACCTCATTACACACTAAACTCAGCACAGACACCTCATTACACACTAAACTCAGCACAGACACCTCATTACACACTAAACTCAGTACAGACACCTCATTACACACTAAACTCAGCACACACACCTCATTACACACTAAACTCAGTACAGACACCTCATTACACACTAAACTCAGTACAGACACCTCATTACACACTAAACTCAGCACACACACCTCATTACACACTAAACTCAGTACAGACACCTCATTACACACTAAACTCAGTACAGACACCTCATTACACACTAAACTCAGTACAGACACCTCATTACACACTAAACTCAGCACAGACACCTCATTACACACTAAACTCAGCACAGACACCTCATTACACACTAAACTCAGCACAGACACCTCATTACACACTAAACTCAGTACAGACACCTCATTACACACTAAACTCAGTACAGACACCTCATTACACACTAAACTCAGCACAGACACCTCATTACACACTAAACTCAGCACAGACACCTCATTACACACTAAACTCAGCACAGACACCTCATTACACACTAAACTCAGTACAGACACCTCATTACACACTAAACTCAGCACAGACAGATAGAGGGGTAATTGTTGACTAATGTGGTGATGGGAAGATTTACAAGATACAGTGAATTAATCACCACCCCTCCTCTTTCCCCCTCTCTCTCTCTCTCCCTCTCACCACCCCTCCCTCTCTCTCTCTCCCTCTCACCACCCCTCCCGCTTTCCCCCTCCCTCCTTCCCCCTCCCTCCATCTCTCTCTCTCTCTCCATCCCCTCTCTCTCTCCATCCCCTCTCTCCCTCCATCTCTCTCCATCCCTCTCTCTCTCCATCCCTCTCCATCCCTCTCTCTCTCCATCCCTCTCTCCATCCCTCTCTCTCTCTCTCCATCCCTCCATCTCTCTCTCTCTCTCTCCATCCCCCTCTCTCTCTCCATCCCTCTCTCTCTCCATCCCTCTCTCTCTCCATCCCTCCATCCCTCTCTCCCTCCATCTCTCTCCATCCCTCTCTCTCTCCATCTCTCTCCATCCCTCTCTCTCTCCATCCCTCTCTCTCCATCCCTCTCCATCCCTCTCTCTCTCCATCCCTCTCTCCATCCCTCTCTCTCTCTCTCTCCATCCCTCCATCTCTCTCTCTCTCTCCATCCCCCTCTCTCTCCATCCCTCCATCTCTCCATCCCTCTCTCTCTCCCTCCATCTCTCTCCATCCCTCTGTCTCTCTCTCTCCCTCCATCTCTCTCTCTCTCCATCCCTCCATCCCTCTCCATCCCTCTCTCTCTCCATCCCTCTCTCTCTCCATCCCTCTCTCCATCCATCTCTCTCTCTCCATCCCTCCATCTCTCTATCTCTCCCTCCATCCCTCTCTCCATCCCTCTCTCTCTCTCTCTCCATCCCTCCATCTCTCTCTCTCTCTCTCCATCCCCCTCTCTCTCTCCATCCCTCCATCTCTCCATCCCTCTCTCTCTCCCTCCATCTCTCTCCATCCCTCTGTCTCTCTCTCTCTCCCTCCATCTCTCTCTCTCTCCATCCCTCCATCCCTCTCTCTCCCTCCCTCTCTCTCCATCCCTCCATCTCTCATCCCTCTCTCTCTCTCCCTCCATCTCTCTCCATCCCTCCATCTCTCTCTCCATCCCTCCATCTCTCTCTCCACCTCTCTCTCTCTCTCTCTCTCTCTCTCTCTCCATCCCTCCATCTCTCTCTCCATCCCTCCATCTCTCTCTCCACCTCTCTCTCTCTCTCTCTCCATCTCTCTCTCCATCCCTCCATCTCTCTCTCTCTGTAGAGTTGAAGGATGCAGGCCTGTTTCCGCGTCGGGTCTCACCAGACCGTGACGCCAGAGACGACGATCCGCCGGGCAAACGCCAGAGAACCGACTCTAACCCGAGCTACAGGCCGTACCAGAACTACCCCCCTAAAACCTACCAAGCTACTCCTGACCGCACCCACATCAGGTTCAGCGGTGGCCAGGAGAAACCCTGGACTCCTAAACACAAACTAAAGGAGAGCAGAGAGGGGAAGGGCTTCACTCCAGGTACCATCTTCTAGTTGTATTCATGTGGACCGTAATGGGATTTTAGTCTGCTCTAGGGATCTGTTAGTCTGCTCTGGGGATCTGTTAGTCTGCTCTGGGGATCTGTTAGTCTGCTCTGGGGATCTGTTAGTCTGCTCTGGGGATCTGTTAGTCTGCTCTGGGGATCTGTTAGTCTGCTCTAGGGATCTGTTAGTCTGCTCTGGGGATCTGTTAGTCTGCTCTGGGATCTGTTAGTCTGCTCTGGGATCTGTTAGTCTGCTCTGGGATCTGTTAGTCTGCTCTGGGATCTGTTAGTCTGCTCTAGGATCTGTTAGTCTGCTCTGGGATCTGTTAGTCTGCTCTAGGATCTGTTAGTCTGCTCTGGGATCTGTTAGTCTGCTCTAGGATCTGTTAGTCTGCTCTAGGATCTGTTAGTCTGCTCTGGGATCTGTTAGTCTGCTCTGGGATCTGTTAGTCTGCTCTGGGATCTGTTAGTCTGCTCTAGGATCTGTTAGTCTGCTCTGGGATCTGTTAGTCTGCTCTGGGATCTGTTAGTCTGCTCTGGGATCTGTTAGTCTGCTCTGGGATCTGTTAGTCTGCTCTGGGATCTGTTAGTCTGCTCTGGGATCTGTTAGTCTGCTCTGGGATCTGTTAGTCTGCTCTAGGGTCTGTTAGTCTGCTCTGGGATCTGTTAGTCTGCTCTAGGATCTGTTAGTCTGCTCTGGGATCTGTTAGTCTGCTCTGGGATCTGTTAGTCTGCTCTGGGATCTGTTAGTCTGCTCTAGGATCTGTTAGTCTGCTCTCGGATCTGTTAGTCTGCTCTGGGATCTGTTAGTCTGCTCTGGGATCTGTTAGTCTGCTCTGGGATCTGTTAGTCTGCTCTGGGATCTGTTAGTCTGCTCTGGGATCTGTTAGTCTGCTCTGGGATCTGTTAGTCTGCTCTGGGATCTGTTAGTCTACTCTAGGATCTGTTAGTCTGCTCTAGGATCTGTTAGTCTGCTCTGGGATCTGTTAGTCTGCTCTGGGATCTGTTAGTCTGCTCTGGGATCTGTTAGTCTGCTCTGGGATCTGTTAGTCTGCTCTGGGATCTGTTAGTCTGCTCTGGGATCTGTTAGTCTGCTCTGGGATCTGTTAGTCTGCTCTAGGATCTGTTTGATTTGCTATCGGCTGCTTTAATCAGACCTCTCCTCGCCTCCTACCCCTTTCTCCTCTACCCTCCACCATTTCTTTCCTCCCTTCCTCTCCCCATCTCTCCTTCTCTCCTTTTCTTTCCTTCCCTCCTCCCCACCTCTCCTTCCCTCCTCCCCTCCTCCCCACCTCCCCTCTTTTCCCCTCCTCGCCACCTCTCCCTAACCCACAGCTTCAGCCACGCCCAAATCCAACATGGCTGACAGGAACCAGCCGGGGAGTCAGGAAAGGCAGAAGAAGAAACAACGGAAACTGGCCAAAAACAAAATGGCCGCCGCCGCAGACGAGTCTCTTGACTTCCCCCGAGGACAAGGCCCCTCCACCAAGAGGAAGAAGAAGGGGCCCAAGGGCCCTCCCCCCTCGGCCGGAGCCCCTCCTACCTTCCATCCCAAGGGCCCCGCCTCCCACACCCCCGACCGTCTGTTTGGGGCGGCGAAGAAGGGAGCGAGTAAGAAGAAGAAGAGAGAGAACGGGAGAGACAGGAAGGCCGCTAAGGAGGAGAAGTTGTTCCCCACGGACGAAAACCTGTTCCTCATCAAACAGAGGAAACCTAGGAGATAACATGGGGGGGTGTTCCTCATCAGAGGATACCTAGGAGATAACATGGGGGGGTGTTCCTCATCAGAGGATACCTAGGAGATAACATGGGGGGGGGGTCCTCATCAGAGGATACCTAGGAGATAACATGGGGGGGGGGTCCTCATCAGAGGATACCTAGGAGATAACATGGGGGGGGGGGGTTGTTCCTCATCAGAGGATACCTAGGAGATAACATGGGGGGGGGGGTTGTTCCTCATCAGAGGATACCTAGGAGATAACATGGGGGGGGGGGGTATTGTTCCTCATCAGAGGATACCTAGGAGATAACATGGGGGGGGGGGTTGTTCCTCATCAGAGGATACCTAGGAGATAACATGGGGGGGAGGTTGTTCCTCAGAGGAAACCTAGGAGATAACATGGGGGGGGGGGGGGGGGTGTTCCTCATCAGAGGATACCTAGGAGATAACATGGGGGGGGGGGTTGTTCCTCATCAGAGGATACCTAGGAGATAACATGGGGGGGGGGGGGGTTGTTCCTCATCAGAGGATACCTAGGAGATAACATGGGGGGGGGGGGTTGTTCCTCATCAGAGGATACCTAGGAGATAACATGGGGGGGGTTGTTCCTCATCAGAGGATACCTAGGAGATAACATGGGGGGGGGGGGGGTATTGTTCCTCATCAGAGGATACCTAGGAGATAACATGGGGGGGGGGGGTTGTTCCTCAGAGGAAACCTAGGAGATAACATGGGGGGGGGGGGGGGGGGGGTGTTCCTCATCAGAGGATACCTAGGAGATAACATGGGGGGGGGGGTTGTTCCTCATCAGAGTAATCCTAGGAGATGGGGGGGTAGAGTTCATATGTCATACATTTTGGCAAAGCTTTCATGTTCAGTACAAATGTTTGTGTAAGCGAGGGAGAGTGTGTGTGTGTGTGTGTGTGTGTGTGTGTGAGAGAGAGAGAGAGTGTGTGTGTGAGAGAGAATTAGTGTGTGTGTGTGAGAGGGAGAATTAGTGTGTGTGTTGGGGGGGTAACTCTTTGAAGGACTCATTCTGTTTTATTAAAGGAGAGGTTTCACCGTTTTAGAGACGACATCCTGTCAATCTATTAAAGGAGAGGTTTCAGAGACCTGTTATCACCGTTCTACATCCTGTCAATCTATTAAAGGAGAGGTTTCAGAGACCTGTTATCACCGTTCTACATCCTGTTAATCTATTAAAGGAGAGGTTTCTGTCAATCTATTAAAGGAGAGGTTTCTGAGACCTGTTATCACCGTTCTACATCTTGTCAATCTATTAAAGGAGAGGTTTCTGTCAATCTATTAAAGGAGAGGTTTCAGAGACCTGTTATCACCGTTCTACATCCTGTTAATCTATTAAAGGAGAGGTTTCTGTCAATCTATTAAAGGAGAGGTTTCAGAGACCTGTTTTCACCGTTCTACATCCTGTTAATCTATTAAAGGAGAGGTTTCAGAGACCTGTTAACACCGTTCTACATCTTGTCAATCTATTAAAGGAGAGGTTTCAGAGACCTGTTATCACCGTTCTACATCCTGTCAATAAGTTCCCCTTCTACAGTATTTACAGCTGAAGCCAGTTCCCCTTCTACAGTATTTACAGTTGAAGTCAGTTCCCCTTCTACAGTATTTACAGTTGAAGCCAGTTCCTCTTCTACAGTAGTTACAGTTGAAGTCAGTTCCCCTTCTACAGTATTTACAGTTGAAGTCAGTTCCCCTCCTACAGTATTTACAGTTGAAGCCAGTTCCCCTTCTACAGTATTTACAGTTGAAGCCAGTTCCCCTTCTACAGTATTTACAGTTGAAGCCAGTTCCCCTTCTACAGTAGTTACAGTTGAAGTCAGTTCCCCTCCTACAGTATTTACAGTTGAAGCCAGTTCCCCTCCTACAGTATTTACAG
Organism: Oncorhynchus mykiss; assembly: GCF_013265735.2. NCBI lineage: Eukaryota > Metazoa > Chordata > Actinopteri > Salmoniformes > Salmonidae > Oncorhynchus > Oncorhynchus mykiss. The sequence goes on from NC_048574.1 coordinate 86,673,742, forward strand.
TTGAAGCCAGTTCCCCTCCTACAGTATTTACAGTTGAAGCCAGTTCCCCTTCTACAGTATTTACAGTTGAAGCCAGTTCCCCTTCTACAGTATTTACAGTTGAAGCCAGTTCCCCTTCTACAGTAGTTACAGTTGAAGTCAGTTCCCCTTCTACAGTATTTACAGTTGAAGCCAGTTCCCCTCCTACAGTATTTACAGTTGAAGCCAGTTCCCCTTCTACAGTATTTACAGTTGAAGTCAGTTCCCCTTCTACAGTATTTACAGTTGAAGTCAGTTCCCCTTCTACAGTATTTACAGTTGAAGTCAGTTCCCCTTCTACAGTATTTACAGTTGAAGTCAGTTCCCCTTCTACAGTATTTACAGTTGAAGTCAGTTCCCCTCCTACAGTATTTACAGTTGAAGCCAGTTCCCCTTCTACAGTATTTACAGTTGAAGTCAGTTCCCCTTCTACAGTATTTACAGTTGAAGTCAGTTCCCCTTCTACAGTATTTACAGTTGAAGTCAGTTCCCCTTCTACAGTATTTACAGTTGAAGTCAGTTCCCCTTCTACCGTATTTACAGTTGAAGTCAGTTCCCCTTCTACAGTAGTTACAGTTGAAGTCAGTTCCCCTTCTACAGTATTTACAGTTGAAGTCAGTTCCCCTTCTACAGTATTTACAGTTGAAGTCAGTTCCCCTTCTACAGTATTTACAGTTGAAGTCAGTTCCCCTTCTACAGTATTTACAGTTGAAGTCAGTTCCCCTTCTACAGTATTTACAGTTGAAGTCAGTTCCCCTTCTACAGTATTTACAGTTGAAGTCAGTTCTCCTTCTACAGTATTTACAGTTGAAGTCAGTTCCCCTTCTACAGTATTTACAGTTGAAGTCAGTTCCCCTTCTACAGTATTTACAGTTGAAGTCAGTTCCCCTTCTACAGTATTTACAGTTGAAGTCAGTTCCCCTTCTACAGTATTTACAGTTGAAGTCAGTTCCCCTTCTACAGTATTTACAGTTGAAGTCAGTGCCCCTTCTACAGTATTAACAGTTGAAGCCAGTTCCCCTTCTACAGTATTTACAGTTGAAGTCAGTTCCTCTTCTACAGTATTTACAGTTGAAGTCAGTTCCCCTTCTACAGTATTTACAGTTGAAGTCAGTTCCTCTTCTACAGTAGTTTCTACAGTATTTACAGTTGAAGCCAGTTCCCCTTCTACAGTATTTACAGTTGAAGTCAGTTCCCCTTCTACAGTATTTACAGTTGAAGTCAGTTCCCCTTCTACAGTATTTACAGTTGAAGTCAGTTCCCCTTCTACAGTATTTACAGTTATAGTCAGTTCCCCTTCTACAGTATTTACAGTTGAAGTCAGTTCCCCTTCTACAGTATTTACAGTTGAAGTCAGTTCCCCTTCTACTGTATTTACAGTTGAAGTCAGTTCCCCTTCTACAGTATTTACAGTTGAAGTCAGTTCCTCTTCTACAGTAGTTTCTACAGTATTTACAGTTGAAGCCAGTTCCCCTTCTACAGTATTTACAGTTGAAGTCAGTTCCCCTTCTACAGTATTTACAGTTGAAGTCAGTTCCCCTTCTACAGTATTTACAGTTGAAGTCAGTTCCCCTTCTACAGTATTTACAGTTATAGTCAGTTCCCCTTCTACAGTATTTACAGTTGAAGTCAGTTCCCCTTCTACAGTATTTACAGTTGAAGTCAGTTCCTCTTCTACAGTATTTACAGTTGAAGTCAGTTCCCCTTCTACAGTATTTACAGTTGAAGCCAGTTCCCCTTCTACAGTATTTACAGTTGAAGTCAGTTCCTCTTCTACAGTATTTACAGTTGAAGTCTGTTCCCCTTCTACAGTATTTACAGTTGAAGTCAGAAGTTTACATACACCTTTGCCAAATACATTTAAACTCCGTTTTTAAAAAAATAATTCCTGACATTTAATCCTTGTAAAAAATCCCTGTTTTATGTCAGTTAGGATCACCACTTTATTTGAAGAATGTGAAATGTCAGAATAATAGTATGATAATAGTAGAAAGAATGATTTATTTCAGCTTTTATTTCTTTCATCACATTCCCAGCACCCAACATATCACAGCACCCAATATACTGACCCTTCTAGAAGGTACAACATACCACAGGACCCACTATACTGACCATCCTGACCCTCCTAGAAGGTACAACATACCACAGCACCCACTATACTGACCCTCCTAGAAGGTACAACTTACCACAGCACCCACTATACTGACCCTCCTAGAAGGTACAACTTACCACAGCACCCACTATACTGACCATCCACTATACTGACCCTCCTAGAAGGTACAACATACCACAGCACCCACTATACTGACCATCCACTATACTGACCCTCCTAGAAGGTACAACATACCACAGCACCCACTATACTGACCATCCACTATACTGACCCTCCTAGAAGGTACAACATACCACAGCACCCACTATACTGACCATCCACTATACTGACCATCCTGACCCTCCTAGAAGGTACAACATACCACAGCACCCACTATACTGACCACCCACTATACTGACCATCCTGACCCTCCTAGAAGGTACAACATGCCACAGCACCCACTATACTGACCCTCCTAGAAGGTACAACATGCCACAGCACCCACTATACTGACCCTCCTAGAAGGTACAACATACCACAGCACCCAATATCCTGACCCTGCTAGAAGGTAGAACATACCACAGCACCCACTATACTGACCCTCCTAGAAGGTACAACAGACCACAAGGTTGTGGCAAGAACACAGCCAAGAAACACCCACATCAAACCACGCCCCCAGCCACACCCCCAAGACAACTGAACTTTGACTTCTGTCGTGGTCGCCAGCATTTCTTGGGGAGCGTGACCAAAAAACGGGTTTCCACTAGTTACCACAGCCACAAAGTAAGATTTGGATTTATCGTACAAATTCATGAAAACTTTGCTTTTTGGTCTTAATTTAAGGTTAGGCATAAGGTTAGTAGTGTGGTTAAGTTTAAAATATAACAGACAGACATTGCGTTCGAGAATTAACAAGAACCTAAAAGACAAAACAAAATAAAAACAGGAATTAATTATGACAGAATATAGAGAATGAGACAATGACACTTAATTCAGAAAATAATTCGTTATAATATTGGACCTTAGACGAGCGTTTCTTATTATTTAGCAACTTCAGAGACTCGATTAAAAAAACAAAGTCTATAAAAAAAACACTAAAAAACAGAGAGGTTGACGTTACTTTTTCTCTCCATACGTCAGGAAAAAACGTGTGACGCAAGCGGAAGTGCAAGCCCCGTCCAGTCCATTGACCAATTAGAGTTCGTTTTAATCAACTGTCTCCGCCTCTCGTTTTTGTCCGTTTACACTGAACACGGAAGTGAACCTGGGAACTCACATTTCTTATTTTTTTTAATCGAGATATTGTTTTATTATTAATGTGTAAGTACAACTCAACAGTCATAAAAATATAAGTTTTGGTGCTGAAAACAACCGGGGGAAAAAGGAACAATATGGAGAATGTTTTATCCTCGACTGGTGACCGTAAATTGGACCAAGCCATCGATCAGTGGCTGCAGTTTGACAAGGTAAGTTGTCAAGAGGGGGGGTATAAAAAATTATAGCTCGTTTACTTAACAACAACTCAAACGTTTCTTAACTTCCTGTTTTTTTTTGGGCCCAAGTCACAAGTTCCCTAACTAACTTTAATTGTTATAGTACACAGCTAAAAAAATAATAATTCGGAGGGGATACAGTAGACCAAACGTTATCATGTCTACTAAAAACATGATGCACTCACTACTGTAGGTCTCTCTGGAAAACACCGTAAATGACTCATATGTATTTCAACAATGTTTTGGGATTTCTCTTGTCAGCTAGCTAACTAAAAAGTTAACCATGGGTTTCTCTAGCTATGTACATCACCCCCCCCACCCCCCTTTCCCAACTTAAGAGACATTGATTGACACAGTCAAGTTAGTTATTTATGAAACCATAGCCAGCTAACGTCAGTAGTTTGAATACAACGTAGGATATTTCTAGGGAGGACTAGCTAGGTGACCGTGATTTAAAGACGGGTGTTTACAACTTTCAAGAACAGGATGTATCGACAATTGTCAGCTACATTGTATTTAGCGACATGTTTTGCATAGATGGGGACTCTTAATGACTCATTAGCCCTGTACTTGCCGACGCCCGTTTTATTTGGCTACATACAGTAGTATAGCTGGAGTTACTGGCCCCCAATTACGAGGAGCTACTGTAGCTTAGCTGGGCATTGTAATCAACGTCCACCCGCCAAGGGGCATTCGTGTGTTTTAAAGGGAAACGGGACGCCACCAATCAGGCAGAAATGGGAGAAGTGCATGTGATTTATATTATCCTCTTAACATAACGTTACCTCTTAATAAGTCTCAGGCATGTGGCTGGGGATGAGATGGGGTGGACAGACAGTTACATTACTATCATGCTTTTGCCTCACATGGCTTCACTTCCCCTCTTCCCCTCCCTCACCCCTCTCCCCTCTTCCCCTCCCTCTCCCCTCTTCCCCTCCCTCACCCCTCTTCCCCTCCCTCACCCCTCTTCCCCTCATTCCCCTCCCTCATCCCTCCCTCACCCCTCTTCCCCTCCCTCACCCCTCTTCCCCTCCCTCACCCCTCTTCCCCTCCCTCACCCCTCTTCCCCTCCCTCATCCCTCTTCCCCTCCCTCACCCCTCTCCCCTCTTCCCCTCCCTCACCCCTCTCCCTGCTTCCCCTACCTAAAAAAATGATTTGATTGCCTGTAAAATAGCGGTTTTCACCATCACACAGGGGAGGAATCAGAAACACCAGATTACTGGGATTTTGTGCATTTTGGTTGTTATCAGTTAAAAATAAATCCCAATGGGCCAAACTCAACTGGTGTGACCCCGGGCAATAAGGCAACCCTTAACTGCCCTCTCCCTCAACTTTCAAAGAGGGGGCTCTAGAGGATCTGCAGAGATGATCCTGTACCCCTCCTCTCCCCTCCTGTAGAACCCCCAGACAGTGGCGTTGGTGCAGGGCCTGGTGAAGGAGGGGGCGGTTGGGGAGCTGCGGAGGTGTTTTGGCTCTAGGATGGAGTTTGGGACGGCTGGCCTCAGAGCTGCCATGGGACCAGGGATCTCCTGCATGAACGACCTCACCATCATACAGACCACACAGGTATGACCTACGACCTCACCATCATACAGACCACACAGGTATGACCTCACCATCATACAGACCACACAGGTATGACCTACGACCTCACCATCATACGGACCACAGGTATGACCTACGACCTCACCATCATACGGACCACACAGGTATGACCTACGACCTCACCATCATACAGACCACAGGTAATGACCTACGACCTCACCATCATACCGACCACACAGGTATGACCTACGACCTCACCATCATACAGACCACACAGGTATGACCTACGACCTCACCATCATACAGACCACACAGGTATGACCTACGACCTCACCATCATACAGACCACACAGGTCGTAGCCACACCCAGCAGGGTCATTAGCTCATCCTGAATATGTGGTGTCAACGCATCAGTGTTCTATTAAAATCTCTCTCTCCTCCTCTCTCTCTCTCTCTCCTCTCTCCTCTCTCTGTCTCTCTCTCCTCTCTCTGTCTCTCTCTCCTCTCTCTGTCTCTCTCTCCTCCTCTTCTTCTCCTCTCTCTCCTCTCTCTCTCTCCTCTCTGTCTCTCTCTCCTCTCTCTGTCTCTCTCTCTCCTCTCTGTCTCTCTCTCCTCCTCTCCTCTCTCTCTCTCCCCAGGGGTTCTGTAAGTATCTGGAGCAATGTTTCGGGCAGTGTCTGAAGGAGAGGGGGGTGGTGGTAGGGTTTGATGCCCGTGCCCACCCTCCCAGTGGAGGCAGCAGTAGACGTTTTGCCAGCCTGGCGGCCGCTGTGTTCACCTGCCGAGGAGTCCCCGTCCACCTGTTCTGTGACATCACACCCACACCCTTCGTGGTACGTCTATGTTGGTTTGGCCCTGGTGCCCTGGGAAATTAGGCTACCCCCCCCCCCCGTAAAAAAAGCCAAGTATCATGCCAACCCCATGATACTCAGTAACCAACCCCATGATACTCAGTAACCAAGGGTAACCAACCCCATGATACCCAGTAACCAAGGGTAACCAACCCCATGATACCCAGTAACCAAGGGTAACCAACTCCATGATACCCAGTAACCAAGGGTAACCAACTCCATGATACTCAGTAACCAAGGGTAACCAACCCCATGATACCCAGTAACCAAGGGTAACCAACTCCATGATACTCAGTAACCAAGGGTAACCAACCCCATGATACCCAGTAACCAAGGGTAACCAACTCATGATACTCAGTAACCAATGATAACCAACCCCATGATACTCAGTAACCAAGGGTAACCAACTCCATGATACTCAGTAACCAAGGGTAACCAACCCCATGATATTCAGTAACCAACTCCATGATACTCAGTAACCAAGGATAACCAAACCCATGATACTCAGTAACCAACTCCATGATACCCAGTAACCAAGGGTAACCAACTCCATGATACTCAGTAACCAAGGGTAACCAACCCCATGATACCCAGTAACCAAGGGTAACCAACTCATGATACTCAGTAACCAATGATAACCAACCCCATGATACTCAGTAACCAAGGGTAACCAACCCCATGATACTCAGTAACCAAGGGTAACCAACCCCATGATACTCAGTAACCAACTCCATGATACTCAGTAACCAAGGGTAACCAAACCCATGATACTCAGTAACCAACTCCATGATACTCAGTAACCAAGGGTAACCAACCCCATGATACTCAGTAACCAAGGGTAACCAACTCCATGATATTCAGTAACCAAGGGTTACCTCAGTGTAAGGGCCTTGACTTTCCACGCTGTTACCAGGCGGAGTCTTAAGTTGACCTTTCACCTCTGTCTCTGTAGAGTTGCTTTTTTGTTGTTGTTTTTTTGCTGTTTGCAGGGTACAATAAACACACACTCACACACACACTCAAACCTACTGATCCCTATGGCCCTGGGATCAAGCCAATCTGGGATCTCTTCCAAAACAATCTGTGAGCCAATCGGAGCGGGCCGTTCCTCGATCATACACACGCTGTTCCTTCACACAGGCAGGTGTTTCCCAGTGACGCCTTTTGGCTGGGTTCATAGTCCTCTCCTATAGTAATAAACTGGAATCATACCGTGTGTGTGTGTGTGTGTGTGTGTGTGTGAATAACGGTCTTCCCTCTCTCCAGCCCTTCGCTGTGTCTCATCTGGGTCTGTGTGCTGGCGTCATGGTAACCGCCTCCCACAACCCCAAACAGGACAACGGCTACAAGGTAACAGTCATTATCTTATTGATAATGTTATTGATTGATTAGGTCTCTGTTTTGTCAGTCTCAGGTGTATTGGTCTGTTTCTGTTGAGCAGTTTCTATGTGTATTAGAGCAGTGTAAAGTAGTCTCTCCCCCTCTCTCTCTCTCTCTCTCTCTCTCTCTCTCTCTCTCTCTCTCTCTCTCTCTCTCTCCCTCTCCCCCCTCCCTCCCTGTCTCCCTCTCCCCCTCTCTCTCCCCCTCCCCCCCTCCCTCCCTGTCTCCCTCTCCCCCTCTCTCTCCCCCCCCCCTCTCTCTCTCCCCCCTCTCTCTCTCTCTCTCCCCCCCCCCCTCTCTCTCTCCCCCCCTCTCTCTCTCTGTCTCTCTCTCTCTCTCCCCCTCCCCGTCTCTCCCCCCTCCCTCTCTCAGGTGTATTGGGAGAACGGTGCCCAGATCGTGCCGCCCCATGATAAGGGCATCTCTGTAGCCATCGAGGCTAACCTGGAGCCCTGGCCTGAGTCCTGGGACATAACCTCTCTCTCTCACTGCCCTCTGCTGAAGGACCCGTTCCAAGACATTCACACAGAGTACTACAGGACCATCCAACAGCACTGTCACCACAGGTAACACACACACACCACAGGTAACACACACACAGAGTACTACAGGACCATCCAACAGCACTGTCACCACAGGTAACACACACACACACCCCTCAGGTAACACACACACACCTCAGGTAACACACACAGAGTACTACAGGACCATCCAACAGCACTGTCACCACAGGTAACACACACACACACCTCAGGTAACACACACACACCACAGGTAACACACACACAGAGTACTACAGGACCATCCAACAGCACTGTCACCACAGGTAACACACACACACACACCTCAGGTAACACACACACACCACAGGTAACACACACACAGAGTACTACAGGACCATCCAACAGCACTGTCACCACAGGTAACACACACACACACACCTCAGGTAACACACACACACCTCAGGTAACACACACACAGAGTACTACAGGACCATCCAACAGCACTGTCACCACAGGTAACACACACCTCAGGTAACACACACACACCTCAGGTAACAAACACACACCTCAGGTAACACACACAAAGTACTACAGGACCATCCAACAGCACTGTCACCACAGGTAACACACACACACCTCATGTAACACACACACACCTCAGGTAACACACACAGAGTACTACAGGACCATCCAACAGCACTGTCACCACAGGTAACACACACCTCAGGTAACACACACACAGAGTACTACAGGACCATCCAACAGCACTGTCACCACAGGTAACACATACACACACACACCTCAGGTAACACACACACACACCTCAGGTAACACACACAGAGTACTACAGGACCATCCAACAGCACTGTCACCACAGGTAACACACACACACACCCCTCAGGTAACACACACACACACCTCAGGTAACACACACAGAGTACTACAGGACCATCCAACAGCACTGTCACCACAGGTAACACACACACACACACACCTCAGGTAACACACACACACACCTCAGGTAACACACACACACCTCAGGTAACACACACACAGAGCACTACAGGACCATCCAACAGCACTGTCACCACAGGTAACACACACACACACACACACCTCAGGTAACACACACACACACCTCAGGTAACACACACAGAGTACTACAGGACCATCCAACAGCACTGTCACCACAGGTAACACACACACACACACACCTCAGGTAACACACACACACACCTCAGGTAACACACACAGAGTACTACAGGACCATCCAACAGCACTGTCACCACAGGTAACACACACACACACACACCTCAGGTAACACACACACACACCTCAGGTAACACACACAGAGTACTACAGGACCATCCAACAGCACTGTCACCACAGGTAACACACACACACACACCTCAGGTAACACACACACACACACACACCTCAGGTAACACACACACACACCTCAGGTAACACACACACAGAGTACTACAGGACCATCCAACAGCACTGTCACCACAGGTAACACACACCTCAGGTAACACACACACACCTCAGGTAACACACACACACCTCAGGTAACACACACACACCTCAGGTAACACACACACACCTCAGGTAACACACACAGAGTACTACAGGACCATCCAACAGCACTGTCACCACAGGTAACACACACACACACACCTCAGGTAACACACACACACCTCAGGTAACACACACACACACACACACACACTTCAGGTAACACACACAGAGTACTACAGGACCATCCAACAGCACTGTCACCACAGGTAACACACACACACACCTCAGGTAACACACAGACACCTCAGGTAACACACACACAGAGCACTACAGGACCATCCAACAGCACTGTCACCACAGGTAACACACACACACACACACACCTCAGGTAACACTCACACACCTCAGGTAACACACACACAGAGCACTACAGGACCATCCAACAGCACTGTCACCACAGGTAACACACACACACACACACACCTCAGGTAACACACACACACACCTCAGGTAACACACACACACCTCAGGTAACACACACACAGAGTCCTACAGGACCATCCAACAGCACTGTCACCACAGGTAACACACACACACCTCAGGTAACACACACACAGAGCACTACAGGACCATCCAACAGCACTGTCACCACAGGTAACACACACACACCTCAGGTAACACACACACACCTCAGGTAACACACACACAGAGCACTACAGGACCATCCAACAGCACTGTCACCACAGGTAACACACACACACACACACCTCAGGTAACACACACACACCTCAGGTAACACACACACAGAGCACTACAGGACCATCCAACAGCACTGTCACCACAGGTAACACACACACACACACCTCAGGTAACACACACACACACACCTCAGGTAACACACACACACACCTCAGGTAACACACACACACACCACAGGTAACACACACACCTCAGGTAACACACACACACACCACAGGTAACACACACACACACCTCAGGTAACACACACACGTCTAACCCCCGTCTCCCATCTAACCCCCGTCTCCCCTCTAACCCCCGTCTCCCCCCTAACCCCTCTAACCCCCGTCTCCCCCCTAACCCCCGTCTCCCCTCTAACCCCCGTCTCCCCTCTAACCCCTCTAACCCCCGTCTCCCCTCTAACCCCCGTCTCCCCTCTAACCCCTCTAACCCCCGTCTCCCCTCTAACCCCCGTCTCCCCTCTAACCCCCGTCTCCCCCCTAACCCTGTCTCCCCCCTACCCCCGTCTCCCCCCTACCCCCGTCTCCCCCCTAATCCTCGTCTCCCCTCTAATCCCCGTCTCCCCTCTAATCCCCGTCTCCCCTCTAACCCCCGTCTCCCCTCTAACCCCCGTCTCCCCCCTAACCCCCCTAACCCCCGTCTCCCCCCTAACCCCCGTCTCCCCTCTAACCCCCGTCTCCCCTCTAACCCCTCTAACCCCCGTCTCCCCTCTAACCCCTCTAACCCCCGTCTCCCCTCTAACCCCCGTCTCCCCTCTAACCCCCGTCTCCCCTCTAACCCCCGTCTCCCCTCTAACCCCTCTAACCCCCGTCTCCCCTCTAACCCCGTCTCCCCCCTAACCCCGTCTCCCCCCTACCCCCGTCTCCCCCCTAATCGCCGTCTCCCCTCTAATCCCCGTCTCCCCTCTAACCCCCGTCTCCCCTCTAACCCCCGTCTCCCCTCTAACCCCCGTCTCCCCTCTAACCCCCGTCTCCCCCCTAACCCCGTCTCCCCCCTAACCCCGTCTCCCCCCTAACCCCCGTCTCCCCCTTAACCCCCGTCTCCCCCTTAACCCCCGTCTCCCCTCTATCCCCCGTCTCTCCTCTATCCCCCGTCTCTCCTCTAACCCCCGTCTCCCCTCTAATCCCCGTCTCCCCTCTATCCCCGTCTCCCCTCTATCCCCCGTCTCCCCTCTATCCCCCGTCTCCCCTCTATCCCCCGTCTCCCCTCTAACCCCCGTCTCCCCTCTAACCCCCGTCTCCCCTCTAACCCCTCTAACCCCCGTCTCCCCTCTATCCCCCGTCTCCCCTCTAACCCCCGTCTCCCCTCTAACCCCCGTCTCCCCTCTAACCCCCGTCTCCCCTCTATCCCCCGTCTCCCCTCTATCCCCCGTCTCCCCTCTATCCCCCGTCTCCCCTCTAACCCCCGTCTCCCCTCCTTTCAGGGACATCAACAAGAGTTCAGAGGTGAAGATCGTGCACACCTCCGTGCACGGAGTCGGACACGCCTTCGTCCAATCAGCTTTCAAGGCCTTTGACCTCCGACCCCCGTACGCCGTAGAGGAGCAGAAAGACCCTGACCCTGAGTTCCCCACCGTCAAATACCCCAACCCTGAGGAGGGGAAGGGGGTCCTGGTCAGTCATATCCACCCTGAGGAGGGGAGGGGGGTCCTGGTCAGTCATATCAACCCTGAGGAGGGGAGGGGTGTCCTGGTCAGTCATATCAACCCTGAGGAGGGAAGGGGGGTCCTGGTCAGTCATATCAACCCTGAGGAGGGGAGGGGGGGTCCTGGTCAGTCATATCAACCCTGAGGAGGGGAAGGGGGGTCCTGGTCAGTCATATCAACCCTGAGGAGGGGAAGGGGGTCCTGGTCAGTCATATCAACCCTGAGGAGGGAAGGGGGGTCCTGGTCAGTCGTATCAACCCTGAGGAGGGGAAGGGGGTCCTGGTCAGTCATATCAACCCTGAGGAGGGAAGGGGGGTCCTGGTCAGTCGTATCAACCCTGAGGAGGGGAAGGGGGTCCTGGTCAGTCATATCAACCCTGAGGAGGGGAGGGGGGTCCCGGTCAGTCATATCAACCCTGAGGAGGGGAGGGGGGTCCTGGTCAGTCATATCAACCCTGAGGAGGGGAGGGGGGTCCTATATAATATAGAACTAGTCTCTAGACAACACAGTGTCATAATGGGACATGACCACCCCTCTCTACCGTGTAACTAGTCTCTAGACAACACTGTCATAATGGGACAGGACCACCCCTCTCTACCGTCTAATATAGAACTAGTCTCTAGACAACACAGTGTCATAATGGGACATGACCACCCCTCTCTAACGTCTACCCTGAGGAGGGGAGGGGGTCCTATATAACATAGAACTAGTCTCTAGACAACACAGTGTCATAATGGGACAGGACCACCCCTCTCTACCGTCTACCCTGAGGAGGGGAGGGGACAGGACCACCCCTCTCTACCGTCTACCCTGAGGAGGGGAGGGGACATGACCACCCCTCTCTACCGTCTACCCTGAGGAGGGGAGGGGACATGACCACCCCTCTCTACCGTCTACCCTGAGGAGGGGAGGGGACAGGACCACCCCTCTCTACCGTCTACCCTGAGGAGGGGAGGGGACAGGACCACCCCTCTCTACCGTGTACCCTGAGGAGGGGAGGGGACATGACCACCCCTCTCTACCGTGTACCCTGGTTTTCAGTCTCATCCCTCTAGTTAGGGCAGAGACGGTGTTTAAATCACATTGTTGTTCTCCTGTTTGTCTCTCTGAAGCCCGATGTGTTTCCATTCACTATAATCCTACTACAGACGAGACATCTAGTCTGTATCTCTGCTTTCCCACTATGATACCACTAGAAGAGGTGTGTGTGTGTGTGTGCGTGTGTGTGTGTGTTTTAACGGTGTGTGTGTGTGTGTGTTTTAACGGTGTGTGTGTGTGTGTGTGTGTGTTTTAACGGTGTGTGTGTCCGTCCTACAGACCCTGTCGTTTGCCCTGGCGGAGAGGGAGGGAGCTACTGTAGTTCTGGCCAACGATCCTGACGCTGACCGCCTGGCCGTTGCTGAGCAACAGAAGGGGTAGGAGGCCTGTGGGGATCATGGGTAATGTGTTGGGGGGGGGCGTTGCTGAGGAACAGAAAGGGGCCTGTAGGGATCATGGGTAATGTGTTGGGGGGGCGTTGCTGAGGAACAGAAGGGGTAGGAGGCCTGTGGGGATCATGGGTAATGTGTTGGGGGGGGCGTTGCTGAGGAACAGAAAGGGGCCTGTAGGGATCATGGGTAATGTGTTGGGGGGGGCGTTGCTGAGGAACAGAAAGGGGCCTGTAGGGATCATGGGTAATGTGTTGGGGGGCGTTGCTGAGGAACAGAAGGGGCCTGTAGGGATCATGGGTAATGTGTTGGGGGGCGTTGCTGAGGAACAGAAAGGGGCCTGTAGGGATCATGGGTAATGTGTTGGGGGGGCGTTGCTGAGGAACAGAAGGGGCCTGTAGGGATCATGGGTAATGTGTTGGGGGGCGTTGCTGAGGAACAGAAGGGGCCTGTAGGGATCATGGGTAATGTGTTGGGGGGCGTTGCTGAGGAACAGAAGGGGCCTGTAGGGATCATGGGTAATGTGTTGGGGGGCGTTGCTGAGGAACAGAAGGGGCCTGTAGGGATCATGGGTAATGTGTTGGGGGGCGTTGCTGAGGAACAGAAGGGGCCTGTAGGGATCATGGGTAATGTGTTGGGGGGCGTTGCTGAGGAACAGAAGGGGCCTGTAGGGATCATGGGTAATGTGTTGGGGGGCGTTGCTGAGGAACAGAAGGGGCCTGTAGGGATCATGGGTAATGTGTTGGGGGGGCGTTGCTGAGGAACAGAAGGGGTAGGAGGCCTGTAGGGATCATGGGTAATGTGTTGGGGGGCGTTGCTGAGGAACAGAAAGGGGCCTGTAGGGATCATGGGTAATGTGTTGGGGGGCGTTGCTGAGGAACAGAAGGGGCCTGTAGGGATCATGGGTAATGTGTTGGGGGGCGTTGCTGAGGAACAGAAAGGGGCCTGTAGGGATCATGGGTAATGTGTTGGGGGGCGTTGCTGAGGAACAGAAGGGGCCTGTAGGGATCATGGGTAATGTGTTGGGGGGCGTTGCTGAGGAACAGAAGGGGCCTGTAGGGATCATGGGTAATGTGTTGGGGGGGCGTTGCTGAGGAACAGAAGGGGTAGGAGGCCTGTAGGGATCATGGGTAATGTGTTGGGGGGTGTTGCTGAGCTGATGGGTGTATAAGGTGATTCTATCTCTCTCTCTCTCTGTGTGTGTGTGTGTGTGTGTGTGTGTGTGTGTGTGTAGTGGTCAGTGGCGTGTGTTCAGTGGTAATGAGTTGGGGGCGTTGCTGGGTTGGTGGGTGTATCGGTGTTGGAAACAGACCAACCCAGACCAGTCTACCGTGAAGTCCGTCTACATGTTGGCCTCCACCGTCTCCTCTAAGATTCTACGAGCCATCGCTCTCAAGGAGGGCTTCCACTTCGAGGTAAAACACACACACACACACACATACACACATACAAACACATACACACATACACACACACATACACATACACACACACACACACACACACACACACACATATATACATACACAGACACACATACACACATACACACACACACAGAGACACACATACACACATACACACACACACACACACACACACACACACATATACACACACACACAAAGTTTTAATTTACCATCACACACTTATTCTCAACGCTCTAGCTCGCTCACGCATTCAATGAACAGACCTCATGTCAATATTCTAAGGTCCTTTTATGAATGAATAAAATGAAGGTTTGAATGATGTAGGGGGATGAGGGCACTTCCTGACTATGACATCACATCCTGTGTGGACAGGAAACTCTGACTGGGTTCAAGTGGATGGGCAACAGAGCCAGAGAGCTGCTGGACCAGAACAAGATAGTACTGTTCGCCTTCGAGGAGGCTATAGGTACACACACACACACACACACACACACTACACTACACACACACACACACTACACACACCAGACTACACACACACACTATACACACACTACACTATACACTACACACACTACACACTACACACTACACACACACACACTACACACACACTACACACACACACACTACACACACACTACACACACACTACACACACACTACACACACACTACACACACACACAAGCTGTACCCAGTAATTGAGTTAAACTGAACAGAAATAGAAACTCAACCATTTCAAGGTCATTGAAGGAAATCAGTCAATTTAAATAAATTCATTAGGCCCTAATCTATGGATTTCACATGACTGGGCCTGGGAGGGCAGGGCCCACCCACTGGGGAGACAGGCCCACCCACTGGGGAGACAGGCCCGCCCACTGGAGAGACAGACCCGCCCACTGGGGAGACAGGCCCACCCACTGGGGAGACAGGTCCACCCACTGGGGAGACAGGCCCACCCACTGGGGAGACAGGTCCACCCACTGGGGAGACAGGCCCACCCACTGGGGAGACAGGCCCGCCCACTGGGGAGACAGGCCCACCCACTGGGGAGACAGGTCCACCCACTGGGGAGACAGGCCCGCCCACTGGGGAGACAGGCCCGCCCACTGGAGAGACAGACCCGCCCACTGGGGAGACAGGCCCACCCACTGGGGAGACAGGTCCACCCACTGGGGAGACAGGTCCACCCACTGGGGAGACAGGCCCACCCACTGGGGAGACAGGTCCACCCACTGGGGAGACAGGCCCACCCACTGGGGAGACAGGCCCGCCCACTGGGGAGACAGGCCCACCCACTGGGGAGACAGGCCCGCCCACTGGGGAGACAGGTTGGGAGTCATTTAACAGACTCTCCTATCCAGTCCTTCACCACTAGACCAGCCAGACGATGGTTTAGTGGGGTTTAAATGACTTCCAGTGCCCTCCTCCCGCCCCTCGTTGTGTTGCAGGGTACATGTGTGGTTAAAGATAGGGTCTGTGCCCCTCCTCACGCCCCTCGTTGTGTTGCAGGGTACATGTGTGGTTAAAGACTGGGTCAGTGCTCCTCCTCCCGCCCCTCGTTGTGTTGCAGGGTACATGTGTGGTTAAAGATAGGGTCTGTGCCCCTCCTCACGCCCCTCGTTGTGTTGCAGGGTACATGTGTGGTTAAAGACTGGGTCAGTGCCCCTCCTCACGCCCCTCGTTGTGTTGCAGGGTACATGTGTGGTTAAAGATAGGGTCTGTGCCCCTCCTCACGCCCCTCGTTGTGTTGCAGGGTACATGTGTGGTTAAAGACAGGGTCAGTGCCCTCCTCACGCCCCTCGTTGTGTTGCAGGGTACATGTGTGGTTAAAGACTGGGTCAGTGCCCCTCTCGCCCCTCGTTGTGTTGCAGGGTACATGTGTGGTTAAAGACAGGGTCAGTGCCCCTCCTCTCGCCCCTCGTTGTGTTGCAGGGTACATGTGTGGTTAAAGACTGGGTCAGTGCCCCTCCTCTCGCCCCTCGTTGTGTTGCAGGGTACATGTGTGGTTAAAGACAGGGTCAGTGCCCCTCCTCTCGCCCCTCGTTGTGTTGCAGGGTACATGTGTGGTTAAAGACAGGGTCAGTGCCCTCCTCACGCCCCTCGTTGTGTTGCAGGGTACATGTGTGGTTAAAGACAGGGTCAGTGCCCCTCCTCCCCCTCGTTGTGTTGCAGGGTACATGTGTGGTTAAAGATGGGGTCAGTGCCCCTCCTCCCGCCCCTCGTTGTGTTGCAGGGTACATGTGTGGTTAAAGATAGGGTCTGTGCCCCTCCTCACGCCCCTCGTTGTGTTGCAGGGTACATGTGTGGTTAAAGACAGGGTCAGTGCTCCTCCTCCCGCCCCTCGTTGTGTTGCAGGGTACATGTGTGGTTAAAGACTGGGTCAGTGCTCCTCCTCCCGCCCCTCGTTGTGTTGCAGGGTACATGTGTGGTTAAAGACAGGGTCAGTGCTCCTCCTCCCGCCCCTCGTTGTGTTGCAGGGTACATGTGTGGTTAAAGACTGGGTCAGTGCCCCTCCTCTCGCCCCTCGTTGTGTTGCAGGGTACATGTGTGGTTAAAGATGGGGTCAGTGCCCCTCCTCCCGCCCCTCGTTGTGTTGCAGGGTACATGTGTGGTTAAAGACTGGGTCAGTGCCCCTCCTCTCGCCCCTCGTTGTGTTGCAGGGTACATGTGTGGTTAAAGACTGGGTCAGTGCCCCTCCTCTCGCCCCTCGTTGTGTTGCAGGGTACATGTGTGGTTAAAGACTGGGTCAGTGCCCCTCCTCTCGCCCCTCGTTGTGTTGCAGGGTACATGTGTGGTTAAAGACTGGGTCAGTGCCCCTCCTCTCGCCCCTCGTTGTGTTGCAGGGTACATGTGTGGTTAAAGACAGGGTCAGTGCCCTCCTCACGCCCCTCGTTGTGTTGCAGGGTACATGTGTGGTTAAAGATGGGGTCAGTGCCCCTCCTCTCGCCCCTCGTTGTGTTGCAGGGTACATGTGTGGTTAAAGACAGGGTCAGTGCCCCTCCTCTCGCCCCTCGTTGTGTTGCAGGGTACATGTGTGGTTAAAGACAGGGTCAGTGCCCCTCCTCTCGCCCCTCGTTGTGTTGCAGGGTACATGTGTGGTTCTGCCGTGCTGGATAAAGATGGGGTCAGTGCGGCAGCCATCGCTGGGGAGATGACATCATACCTGGCCGCGAAGAACATCACGCTGTCACAACAACTCACAGCTGTCTACGAGGAGTGGGTCTCACACACACACACACACACACGCTGTCACAACAACTCACAGCTGTCTACGAGGAGTGGGTCTCACACACACACACACACACACACACACACACACACACACACACACACACACACGCTGTCACAACAACTCACTGCTGTCTACGAGGAGTGGGTCTCACACACACACACACACACACACATACGCTGTCACAACTCACTGCTATCTACGAGGAGTGGGTCTCACACACACACACACACACACACACACACCTCACACACACACACACACACACACACTGTCACAACCACACACACACACCAGATATTTATTTGACCGTTATGTTAGATATGTATAGAAAATAGTGTTTTTTCCAGAGCCCAACATCCTCCCCCCTCCTCTCCCCCCTCCTCTCTCTCTCCCCTCCTCTCTCCCCTCCTCTCTCCCCCCTCCTCTCTCCCCCCTCCTCTCTCCCCTCCTCTCTCTCCCCTCCTCTCTCCTCCCCTCCTCTCCCTCTCTCCTCCCCTCCTCCCCCCCCCCCCTCTCCTTTCCTCTTTCTCCCCCCTCCTCTCTCTCTCTCTCTCTCTCTCTCTCCCCCTCCTCTCCTCTTTCTCTCTCTCTCCCCCTCCTCTCCTCTTTCTCTCTCTCTCCCCCTCCTCTCCTCTTTCTCCTCTCCTCTCCTCCAGGTATGGGTACCACATCACTAAGAACTCCTACTTCATCTGTCACGACCAGGAAGTGATCCGGGCCATGTTTGACCGGCTGCGTCACTACGGCAACCAGGAGGATGTGTCGTACCCCAGGCAGTGTGGAGGCGTCGCTATCACCGCTGTGCGAGACCTCACTACTGGATACGACAGCAGCCAGGCAGACAACAAGGCTGTGAGGAGATAAACACTCTACCTCTCTACCTCTCTACCTCACTCTCTCTACCTCTCTACCTCCCTCTCTCTACCTCTCTCTCTCTCTACCTCTCTACCTCCCTCTCTCTCTACCTCTACCTCCCTCTCTCTACCTCCCTCGCTCTCTCTCTACCTCCCTCGCTCTCTCTCTACCTCCCTCGCTCTCTCTACCTCCCTCGCTCTCTCTCTACCTCCCTCGCTCTCTCTCTCTACCTCCCTCGCTCTCTCTCTCTACCTCCCTGGTTCTCTCTTTACCTCTCTCGCTCTCTCTCTACCTCTTTCGCGCTCTCTCTACCTCCCTCGCTCTCTCTCTACCTCCCTCGCTCTCTCTCTCTACCTCCCTCGCTCTCTCTCTACCTCCCTCGCTCTCTCTCTACCTCCCTCGCTCTCTCTCTATCTCCCTCGCTCTCTCTCTCTACCTCCCTCGCTCTCTCTCTACCTCCCTCGCTCTCTCTCTCTACCTCCCTCGCTCTCTCTCTCTACCTCCCTGGCTCTCTCTTTACCTCTCTCGCTCTCTCTCTACCTCTTTCGCTCTCTCTCTACCTCCCTCGCTCTCTCTCTACCTCCCTCGCTCTCTCTCTACCTCCCTCGCTCTCTCTCTCTACCTCCCTCGCTCTCTCTCTCTACCTCCCTCGCTCTCTCTCTCTACCTCCCTCGCTCTCTCTCTCTACCTCCCTCGCTCTCTCTCTCTACCTCCCTCGCTCTCTCTCTCTACCTCCCTCTCTCTCTCTCTCTCTACCTCCCTCTCTCCCTCTCTCTCTACCTCCCTCTCTCTCTCTCTACCTCCCTCTCTCCCTCTCTCTCTACCTCCCTCCCTCCCTCTCTCTCTCTACCTCCCTCCCTCCCTCTCTCTCTACCTCTCTCTCTCTCTCTCTCTCTCTCTACTGCCCTCCCTCTCTCTCTCTCTACCTCCCTCCCTCCCTCTCTCTCTACCTCCCTCGCTCTCTCTACACCTCCCTCGCTCTCTCTCCACCTCCCAGTAGTCAGATGGTCACCTTTAATCTCTCCCCTCCAGGTCCTCCCTTCCTCCCCCAGTAGTCAGATGATCACGTTTAGTTTCTCTAACGGGGGCGTGGCCACCATGAGGACCAGCGGAACGGAACCCAAGATCAAGTACTACACTGAGCTGTGTGCTGCCCCCGGCAACAGGTATAAACACACTATATACTACACTGAGCTGTGTGCTGCCCCCGGCAACAGGTATAAACACACTATATACTACACTGAGCTGTGTGCTGCCCCCGGCAACAGGTATAAACACACTATATACTACACTGAGCTGTGTGCTGCCCCCGGCAACAGGTATAAACACACTATATACTACACTGAGCTGTGTGCTGCCCCCGGCAACAGGTATAAAACACACACACACACACAATACGTACACATACTCTATATGCACACACACACAGCAGTGCTCTAGCAGATGTGAAACTTAACTCTTTCCATCTCTCTCATTCTTCCTCCATTTCATTTCTCATTCCTCCTCCAATCTCTCCTTTCTCTCCTCCTCCCTCCATCTCTCTCTCCTCCATCTCTCTCCTCCCTCCATCTCCCTCTTTCCTCCTCCCTCCATCTCTTTCCTCCTCCCTCCATCTCTCTCTCCTCCTCCTCCATCTCGCTCTCTCTCCTCCATCTCTCTCCTCCCTCCATCTCCCTCTTTCCTCCTCCCTCCATCTCTTTCCTCCTCCCTCCATCTCTCTCTCCCCCTCCATCTCTCTCTCCCCCTCCATCTCTCTCTCCTCCTCCATCTCTCCATCTTTCTCCTCCATCTCTCCATCTTTCACCTCCATCTCTCCATCTCTCTCCTCCATCTCCTCTCTCTCCTCCTCTCTCCTTTTCTCTCTCCATCTCGCTCTCCTCCTCCCTTCATCCTTCTCCATCTCTCTCTCCTCCTCCATCTCTCTCTCTCCTCCATCTCTCTCCCCCATCTCTCCTCCTCTCTCCTTCTCTCTCTCCTCCTCTCTCCATCTCTCTCTCTCCTCCATCTCTCTCCTCCTCTCTCCATCTCTCTCCATCTCTCTCCTCCTCTCTCCATCTCTCTCTCCTCCCTCCATCTCTCTCCTCCTCTCTCCTTCTCTCTCTCTCCTCCTCTCTCCTTCTCTCTCTCCTCCTCTCTCCATCTCTCTCCTCCTCCATCTCTCTCTCCTCCCTCCATCTCTCTCGTCCTCTCTCCATCTCTCTCTCCTCCCTCCATCTCTCTCTCCTCCCTCGATCTCTCTCTCCTCCCTCGATCTCTCTCTCCTCCCTCCATCTTTCTCTCCTCCCTCCATCTCTCTCTCCTCCCTCCCTCCATCTCTCTCTCCTCCATCTCTCTCCTCCTCCCTCCATCTCTCTCCTCCTCCCTCCATCTCTCTCCTCCTCTCTCCATCTCTCTCCTCCATCTCTCTCCTCCTCTCTCCATCTATCTCTCCTCCCTCCATCTCGCTCTCTCCTCCTCCATCTCTCTCCTCCCTCCATCTCTCTCCTCCTCCTCTCTCTCTCTCTCCTCTCTCCTTCTCTCTCTCCATCTCTCTCCTCCTCTCTCCATCTCTCTCTCCTCCCTCCATCTCTCTCCTCCTCTCTCCATCTCTCTCATTCTTCCTCCATTTCATTTCTCATTCCTCCTCCAATCTCTCCTTTCTCTCCTCCTCCCTCCATCTCTCTCTCCTCCCTCCATCTCCCTCTTTCCTCCTCCCTCCATCTCTTTCCTCCTCCCTCCATCTCTCTCTCCTCCTCCTCCATCTCTCTCTCTCTCCTCCATCTCTCTCCTCCCTCCATCTCCCTCTTTCCTCCTCCCTCCATCTCTCTCTCCCCCTCCATCTCTCTCTCCCCCTCCATCTCTCTCTCCCCCTCCATCTCTCTCTCCTCCTCCATCTCTCCATCTTTCTCCTCCATCTCTCCATCTTTCACCTCCATCTCTCCATCTCTCTCCTCCATCTCCTCTCTCTCCTCCTCTCTCCTTTTCTCTCTCCATCTCGCTCTCCTCCTCCCTTCATCCTTCTCCATCTCTCTCTCCTCCTCCATCTCTCTCTCTCCTCCATCTCTCTCCCCCATCTCTCCTCCTCTCTCCTTCTCTCTCTCCTCCTCTCTCCATCTCTCTCTCTCCTCCATCTCTCTCCTCCTCTCTCCATCTCTCTCCTCCCTCCATCTCTCTCCTCCTCTCTCCATCTCTCTCTCCTCCCTCCATCTCTCTCCTCCTCTCTCCTTCTCTCTCTCTCCTCCTCTCTCCTCTCTCTCCTCCTCTCTCCATCTCTCTCCTCCTCCATCTCTCTCTCCTCCCTCCATCTCTCTCGTCCTCTCTCCATCTCTCTCGTCCTCTCTCCATCTCTCTCTCCTCCCTCCATCTCTCTCTCCTCCCTCCATCTCTCTCTCCTCCCTCCATCTCTCTCTCCTCCCTCCATCTCTCTCTCCTCCCTCCATCTCTCTCTCCTCCCTCCATCTCTCTCTCCTCCCTCCCTCCATCTCTCTCTCCTCCATCTCTCTCCTCCTCTCTCCATCTCTCTCTCCATCTCTCTCCTCCTCTCTCCATCTCTCTCCTCCATCTCTCTCCTCCATCTCTCTCCTCCATCTCTCTCCTCCTCTCTCCATCTATCTCTCCTCCCTCCATCTCTCTCTCTCCTCCCTCCATCTCTCTCTCTCCTCCTCCATCTCTCTCCTCCCTCCATCTCTCTCCTCCTCCTCTCTCTCTCTCTCTCTCCTCCTCTCTCCTTCTCTCTCTCCTCCTCTCTATCTCTCTCTCCTCCCTCCATCTCTCTCTCCTCCCTCCATCTCTCTCCTCTTCTCTCCATCTCTCTCTCCTCTCTCCATCTCTCTCTCCTCTCTCCATCTCTCTCCTCCTCTCTCCATCTCTCTCTCCTCCCTCCATCTCTCTCTCTCCTCCTCTCTCTCTCTCTCCTCCTCCTCTCTCCATCTCTCTCCTCCCTCCATCTCTCTCCTCCATCTCTCTCCTCCCTCCAACTCTCTCCTCCATCTCTCTCCTCCTCCATCTCTCTCTCCTCCTCCCTCCATCTCTCCTCCTCCTCCATCTCTCTCTGTGTGTCAGTGATGTTAAAGGTTTACAGAAGGAGTTAGATGACCTGGTTAATGCCATCGTAGAGGACTTCTTCCAGCCCCAGAAGAATAACCTGCTGTCCAAGCCTGAGTAACACACATCAGTGGCTTGTAAACACAAAGACCCGCGCTGGTTTGACTTCCTGATCAAGATTCCCTTTCACACATTCTTCTTCCAGAACTCACACACATTCTAGAACTCACACAAATTCTAGAACTCACTCTCACACACACACACACACACACACACACACATTCTAGAATGGGTGCGTTCCAGGCTGACTACTAATGCTGTGTGATTAATACTTTCTGATTTTCTGTTTCGATTTCTTATCATTTTTTTAAATTATTTTTACATGAAATGCCCTTTGTGTGTGTTGAATGCTGTAACACTGAATAAAACAACTAATAAAAGTCCCATGATGGTAGTGACTTTCCATAATTTAATAATTGTTGTTAATAAAATACTAATAATTAATAAAATAATTAATAATTTATTCACATTAATAAAATACTTCAGTTGTTGTGTGTACATGATGGTAGTGACTGTCCAGTACTGTAGATCACTTAATAACCATCATTTATTCACATTAATAAAATACTAATAATTAATAAAATACTTCAGTTGTTGTGTATATTAGTGCCTTCAGAAAGTATTCACACCTTCCTTTTGACTTTTTACACATTTTGTTACAAAGAGGAAATAAAATGGATTGAGTTGTCATTTTTCTCAACAATCAACACAAAAATATTCTCTCAAAAGTGGTAGAAGAAAAAAAGTCTGAAAATGTATTACAAATGAATGAAAACTACACCACTAATATACCTTTGAGTATTAGATACGCATATATCACCCTCCCTCCTTCCTCCCTGAGTCAATACATGTTAGAAACCCATTGGCAGCGACTACAGCTGGGAGTCTTCCTGGGTACGTCTCTAGGAGTCATTACAGCTGGGAGTCTTTCTGGGTAAATCTCTAAGAGTCATTACAGCTGGGAGTCTTCTTGGGTAAGTCTCTAGGAGTCATTACAGCTGGGAGTCTTCTTGGGTAAGTCTCTAAGAGTCATTACAGCTGGGAGTCTTCTTGGGTAAGTCTCTAGGAGTCATTACAGCTGATTAGAGTCTTCCTTGGTAAGTCTCTAGGAGTCATTACAGCTGGGAGTCTTTATGGGTAAGTCTCTAAGAGTCATTACAGCTGGGAGACTTCTTGGGTAAGTCTCTAAGAGTCATTACAGCTGGGAGACTTCTTGGGTAAGTCTCTAATAGTCATTACAGCTGGGAGTCTTCTTGGGTAAGTCTCTAAGAGTCATTACAGCTGGGAGTCTTCTTGGGTAAGTCTCTAAGAGTCATTACAGCTGGGAGTCTTTCTGGGTAAGTCTCTAAGAGCTGGGAGTCTTTCTGGGTAAGTCTCTAAGAGCTGGGAGTCTTTCTAGGTAAGTCTCTAAGAGCTTTAAACACCTGGATTGTACAACATTAGCCCATTATTCAAATTCTTCAAGCTGGTTGTTGGACAGTCAAATCTGTAACTAGGCAACTCCGGGAACATTCAATGTCGTCTTGGTGAGCAACTCCAGTGTAGATTTGGCCTTGTGTTTTAGGTTATTGTCCTGCTGAAAGGTGAATTCATCTCCCAGTGTGTGTTGGAAAGCAGACTGAACCAGGTTTTCCTCTAGGATTTTGCCTGTGTTTAGCTCCATTCTGGTAATTTGTCATCCTGAAAAACACCAGACTGAACCAGGTTGTCCTCGAGGATTTTGCCTATATTCCCTTTCCTTTTTTATCCTACAAAACTCCCTTGTTGATGACTAGCATACCCATAACATGATGCTTGAAAATATGAAGAGTGGTACTGGAGTGTGTTGGATTTTCCCCCAAAACATAACAGTTTATAATTCAGGACATCATGTTAATTATGTTAAGCATCCACAGGGATGCTGGCCCATGTTGACTCCAAACCTTCCCACATGTCGGCTGCTCGTGGATCTTTACCTCCGAATAGCTCGTTCCGTCTCCTCCCACAGATGCTCCATTAGATTGAGATCTGTCTGACTTGACAGGCCACTGCAGTAATCAGAATTCACTGTTGTGTTTATGGAGCCCTTCCTGTATAGTCCTAGCCTTGTGACATCATCATCCTGTCACATCTTTGTGACATCATCATCCTGTCACATCTTTGTGACATCATCCTGCACGAAGAGACATAATGTCTACATGTGGTTCTTCTCTGTTCCCAAGACCTCCCATCAGTGTTGAAGCAGCAGGACCCGGGGTTCATCAGACCAGGAACATTGCATTTTTTTACCAGTGTTTTCGGCCCCAACTGCAACCGCAGTTTGTGTTGTTATTTGCTGAAGGAAGTGTAACTCTGTAAGGTCGTCGGCCGATGAGTTGTACGACCTCCTTTTTTAAGGGTCGTTGGGCACCAGTGTTTGTACAGGACTGTGGCCCGTCTGTTGATCTGCACACTTAGTGTCAGCCGCCCTTTGACCTCTTTCATCAATGACCCGTTTTCAACCACTGGTCCTGACCGTTGGCTGGATGTCCTTTGGGTGGGGGACCATTCTTGATTCACACGAAGAAATCGTTGCAGTTCTGGACACACTCAAACAGGTGCATCTGGTCTCCCCTGTTGGGGGTATGCTAACCTCCTGTGTTATTGTAATGGTGAGAGGTTAGCATGTTTTGGGTGTGTGCTAACCTCCCCTGTTATTGTAATGGTGAGAGGTTAGCATGTTTTGGGTGTATGCTAACCTCCCGTGTTATTGTAATGGTGAGAGGTTAGCATGTTTTGGGTGTGTGCTAACCTCCCCTGTTATTGTAATGGTGAGAGGTTAGCATGTCTTGAGGGTATGACATTTGTGCATCTGTAACTCTCTCACTCATCATTATTCTTGACACACTCAAACCACCTGGCACCTACGACTATACCCCCGTTCAAAGGTACTTACATATTTTGTCAATTTGTCAAATATTTCACCCTCTGAATGGCAAAACATACACTCTCAATTGTCTCAAAATCCTTCTTTAACCTGTCTCCTCCCCTTCATCTACACTGATTGAAGTGGATTTAACAGGTGACATCAATAAGGGATCATATCTTTCACCTGGGCAGTCTGTCATTAGGTGTTCCTAATGTTTTGTCCACCCAGTGTATTCTCAGGTAGAGATACCTCAGGAAGCAGCCAGTCTGTGTCATGGGAGAGAGCAGGTGTTCCTAATGGTTTGTCCACCCAGTGTATTCTCAGGTAGAGATACCTCAGGAAGCAGCTGTTCTCTATTTCTCTCCACCAAGCGTTCTTCTGCCTCTTCTCTCCAATGTAATGTAGCAGGCGTAAAATAAACACACAAACCGGACAAGAAGGCGCGCAATGGATTATGGTCATTGTAGTTAATTACCACTTTTTCCTGCACTGCACTATGTAGACTATTGGTCCGTTGGAAACTACAACTCCCTAGTTGCACAGTTCAGGATGGATCTGATTTATCTCTAGAGAAACTACAACTCCCTACTACATCACACAGTTCAGTCTGGGTCTGATTTATCTCTAGAGAAACTACAACTCCCTACTACATCGCACAGTTCAGTCTGGATCTGATTTATCTCTAGAGAAACTACAACTCCCTACTACATCGCACAGTTCAGTCTGGATCTGATTTATCTCTAGAGAAACTACAACTCCCTACTACATCGCACAGTTCAGTCTGGATCTGATTTATCTCTAGAGAAACGAGCATTGAGCTCACAGAAAAACAGAAATGGAATTAAAATAATTGAACAAATTCAGTCAATTAGATGTTTAATAAAAACTACATGTAAATGAATCACTCAGCACAACCAACAACATTGCAGACGTTCAATTACACACTAGACACCTGGGGAGTGTTGGTCAGAGACCAGGTCATCTACTCCCCTAGACACCTGGGGAGTGTTGGTCAGAGACCAGGTCATCTACTCCCCTAGACACCTGGGGAGTGTTGGTCAGAGACCAGGTCATCTACTCCCCTAGACACCTGGGGAGTGTTGGTCAGAGACCAGGTCATCTACTCCCCTAGACACCTGGGGAGTGTTGGTCAGAGACCAGGTCATCTACTCCCCTAGACACCTGGGGAGTGTTGGTCAGAGACCAGGTCATCTACTCCCCTAGACACCTGGGGAGTGATGGTCAGAGACCAGGTCATCTACTCCCCTAGACACCTGGGGAGTGATGGTCAGAGACCAGGTCATCTACTCCCCTAGACACCTGGGGAGTGTTGGTCAGAGACCAGGTCATCTACTCCCCTAGACACCTGGGGAGTGTTGGTCAGAGACCAGGTCATCTACTCCCCTAGACACCTGGGGAGTGTTGGTCAGAGACCAGGTCATCTACTCCCCTAGACACCTGGGGAGTGTTGGTCAGAGACCAGGTCATCTACTCCCCTAGACACCTGGGGAGTGTTGGTCAGAGACCAGGTCATCTACTCCCCTAGACACCTGGGGAGTGTTGGTCAGAGACCAGGTCATCTACTCCCCTAGACACCTGGGGAGTGTTGGTCAGAGACCAGGTCATCTACTCCCCTAGACACCTGGGGAGTGTTGGTCAGAGACCAGGTCATCTACTCCCCTAGACACCTGGGGAGTGTTGGTCAGAGACCAGGTCATCTACTCCCCTAGACACCTGGGGAGTGTTGGTCAGAGACCAGGTCATCTACTCCCCTAGACACCTGGGGAGTGTTGGTCAGAGACCAGGTCATCTACTCCCCTAGACACCTGGGGAGTGTTGGTCAGAGACCAGGTCATCTACTCCCCTAGACACCTGGGGAGTGTTGGTCAGAGACCAGGTCATCTACTCCACTAGACACCTGGGGAGTGTTGGTCAGAGACCAGGTCATCTACTCCCCTAGACACCTGGGGAGTGTTGTTCAGAGACCAGGTCATCTACTCCACTAGACACCTGGGGAGTGTTGGTCAGAGACCAGGTCATCTACTCCCCTAGACACCTGGGGAGTGTTGTTCAGAGACCAGGTCATCTACTCCCCTAGACACCTGGGGAGTGTTGGTCAGAGACCAGGTCATCTACTCCACTAGACACCTGGGGAGTGTTGGTCAGAGACCAGGTCATCTACTCCCCTAGACACCTGGGGAGTGTTGGTCAGAGACCAGGTCATCTACTCCCCTAGACACCTGGGGAGTGATGGTCAGAGACCAGGTCATCTACTCCCCTAGACACCTGGGGAGTGATGGTCAGAGACCAGGTCATCTACTCCCCTGGACACCTGGGGAGTGTTGGTCAGAGACCAGGTCATCTACTCCCCTGGACACCTGGGGAGTGTTGGTCAGAGACCAGGTCATCTACTCCCCTGGACACCTGGGGAGTGATGGTCAGAGACCAGGTCATCTACTCCCCTGGACACCTGGGGAGTGTTGGTCAGAGACCAGGTCATCTACTCCCCTAGACACCTGGGGAGTGTTGGTCAGAGACCAGGTCATCTACTCCACTAGACACCTGGGGAGTGTTGGTCAGAGACCAGGTCATCTACTCCCCTGGACACCTGGGGAGTGTTGGTCAGAGACCAGGTCATCTACTCCCCTAGACACCTGGGGAGTGTTGGTCAGAGACCAGGTCATCTACTCCCCTAGACACCTGGGGAGTGATGGTCAGAGACCAGGTCATCTACTCCCCTAGACACCTGGGGAGTGTTGGTCAGAGACCAGGTCATCTACTCCCCTAGACACCTGGGGAGTGTTGGTCAGAGACCAGGTCATCTACTCCCCTAGACACCTGGGGAGTGTTGGTCAGAGACCAGGTCATCTACTCCCCTAGACACCTGGGGAGTGTTGGTCAGAGACCAGGTCATCTACTCCCCTAGACACCTGGGGAGTGTTGGTCAGAGACCAGGTCATCTACTCCCCTAGACACCTGGGGAGTGTTGGTCAGAGACCAGGTCATCTACTCCCCTAGACACCTGGGGAGTGATGGTCAGAGACCAGGTCATCTACTCCCCTAGACACCTGGGGAGTGTTGGTCAGAGACCAGGTCATCTACTCCCCTAGACACCTGGGGAGTGTTGGTCAGAGACCAGGTCATCTACTCCACTAGACACCTGGGGAGTGTTGGTCAGAGACCAGGTCATCTACTCCCCTAGACACCTGAGGAGTGTTGGTCAGAGACCAGGTCATCTACTCCCCTAGACACCTGAGGAGTGTTGGTCAGAGACCAGGTCATCTACTCCCCTAGACACCTGGGGAGTGTTGGTCAGAGACCAGGTCATCTACTCCCCTAGACACCTGGGGAGTGTTGGTCAGAGACCAGGTCATCTACTCCCCTAGACACCTGGGGAGTGTTGGTCAGAGACCAGGTCATCTACTCCCCTAGACACCTGGGGAGTGTTGGTCAGAGACCAGGTCATCTACTCCCCTAGACACCTGGGGAGTGTTGGTCAGAGACCAGGTCATCTACTCCCCTAGACACCTGGGGAGTGTTGTTCAGAGACCAGGTCATCTACTCCCCTAGACACCTGGGGAGTGTTGGTCAGAGACCAGGTCATCTACTCCCCTAGACACCTGGGGAGTGTTGGTCAGAGACCAGGTCATCTACTCCACTAGACACCTGGGGAGTGTTGGTCAGAGACCAGGTCATCTACTCCCCTAGACACCTGGGGAGTGTTGGTCAGAGACCAGGTCATCTACTCCCCTAGACACCTGGGGAGTGTTGGTCAGAGACCAGGTCATCTACTCCCCTAGACACCTGGGGAGTGTTGGTCAGAGACCAGGTCATCTACTCCCCTAGACACCTGGGGAGTGTTGGTCAGAGACCAGGTCATCTACTCCACTAGACACCTGGGGAGTGTTGGTCAGAGACCAGGTCATCTACTCCCCTAGACACCTGGGGAGTGTTGGTCAGAGACCAGGTCATCTACTCCCCTAGACACCTGGGGAGTGTTGGTCAGAGACCAGGTCATCTACTCCCCTAGACACCTGGGGAGTGTTGGTCAGAGACCAGGTCATCTACTCCACTAGACACCTGGGGAGTGTTGGTCAGAGACCAGGTCATCTACTCCCCTAGACACCTGGGGAGTGTTGGTCAGAGACCAGGTCATCTACTCCCCTAGACACCTGGGGAGTGTTGGTCAGAGACCAGGTCATCTACTCCCCTAGACACCTGGGGAGTGTTGGTCAGAGACCAGGTCATCTACTCCCCTAGACACCTGGGGAGTGTTGGTCAGAGACCAGGTCATCTACTCCCCTAGACACCTGGGGAGTGTTGGTCAGAGACCAGGTCATCTACTCCCCTAGACACCTGGGGAGTGTTGGTCAGAGACCAGGTCATCTACTCCCCTAGACAATCATCTCTCATTCCTCTCTAAATGTGGGCACTTGTTCACTTCCTTGTCCTCTTTATGGCAGAATGTTAAAATGAGGAGGCAACAAGACACGATGACACTTTTTTTTTAAATGCACCGACTTGGTGGAACGCCCCCCATATAGATGAATATATTATGTCAGAGGACGTGTTGTTTCGGGTGAGCCTACGCTACCCTATAACCATACGGTCCCTACATGAAAGACCGCTGTAAAGAAACCTCGAACTAAAGTGGATTGCCTTTTTCACCTGTTTCCCTTTTAAAGAACCGAAAGACAATAATGAAAAATGTATGAACTCACTAGTCTGGATAAGAGCGTCTGATAAATTTTGTAAAAAGATCAAGAATATGATCACTTTTTAAGCCTACTCTGCACTTGTTTAGAGATACGAGCGAGGCAAAAAGTAGAGAGAAAGAAAGAGGCAGCGGTCGTCCTGCGTTCTATTTATATCTCCCGTCCAGGGGAGTGGCAGACCTTCCAAACTGACAGAATATCGTGTGTGTGTGTGTGCGTGTGTGAGAGAGAGAGAGACTGTCACCAAACAGATCGACTGAGTTTGGTAGCCTTACTGCACGGACCACACACACACTCTCCACAATGCCGCATCGGCCCAGCACGTCACCTACATCGAGCTAACCAAGTGCCGAGAAAAGGTGAGAATGGCACCGGCTACGTCTCCAGGAAAGTGTCGGTTCGTTACAGAGATCATTGTGGAAGTCCGGAAGATGTTGATATAAGGACTTCTTCATCTGATATGATCTTTATTTTACTGAAGTCGGAACGTATTAACGCGCGACACGGTGCGTAAATTTATCCCGATCGTGCGTAAAAATGATATTGTTGATTCGTTTTTTTTCTCCCGACGCGTTCCGCTTGCGTTTATTGATGTCTGTTTGTATACAGTTAGAATGTCATGTTTATTTGTATTTTCATTGTTTATCTTATAGGTAGGCAGCATCATTTCATAGAACATTTGGTAAATTCACTATTTCCTGATAACATCGCGGTTTGGACATTCGCGCCTCATCTCTCTTTTTAACAGACCACTATATTGCAGTTTATAACGCTTATTCCATCTGTCTGATTTTGAAACAATGAAACCATAAAATTAGGATAGTTGGAACAGTCAGCTGACATTTAGCGAGAGAACTATTCCCGACTAGGCCCCCCCACCGGCACGTCTGGGAGCGCGTCCAGAATGGCTCCTGGTCAAAAGTAGTTCAATAGATAGGGAGTAGGGGGAGTAAGGGGGCAGTAGGGGGAGTAGGGAGGGAGTAAGGGGGCAGTAGGGGGAGTAGGGAGGGAGTAGGGGGAGTAGGGAGGGAGTAAGGGGGGAGTAGAGGGAGTAAGGGGGGAGTAGAGGGAGTAAGGGGGGAGTAGGGAGGGAGTAAGGGGGGAGTAGGGGGCCATTTGCGGCGTAACCTTGGTGTTGCTGTAGAACAAGGTTGAACTTGAGGGAGACCTCCAAAGGAGTCCAAATGTCACCTCGTTTCCTATGTGCAGCTGAGCAGGACACACACACACACACACACACACACACACACACACGGCTTGGTGTATTATTGTAGGCCTAGTGGTTAGAGCGTTGGACTAGTAACCGAAAGGTTGCAGGTTCAAATCCCCGAGCTGACAACGTACAAATCTGTCGTTCTGCCCCTGACTGACTTGCCTCGTAAAATGTATTTAAAAAATATATATTTGCACTGTACCTGTGTAGAAGTTGGTTGTGAAGTAGGCCTATCTTACTGGTGATATGTTAGCAGGGCAGTAGGCCTATCTTACTGGTGATATGTTAGCAGGGCAGTAGGCCTATCTTACTGGTGATATGTTAGCAGGGCAGTAGGTCTATCTTACTGGTGATATGTTAGCAGGGCAGTAGGTCTATCTTACTGGTGATATGTTAGCAGGGCAGTAGGCCTATCTTACTGGTGATATGTTAGCAGGGCAGTAGGCCTATCTTACTGGTGATATGTTGGCAGGGCAGTAGGTCTATCTTACTGGTGATATGTTAGCAGGGCAGTAGGCCTATCTTACTGGTGATATGTTGGCAGGGCAGTAGGCCTATCTTACTGGTGATATGTTGGCAGGGCAGTAGGTCTATCTTACTGGTGATATGTTAGCAGGGCAGTAGGTCTATCTTACTGGTGATATGTTAGCAGGGCAGTAGGCCTATCTTACTGGTGATATGTTGGCAGGGCAGTAGGCCTATCTTACTGGTGATATGTTAGCAGGGCAGTAGGCCTATCTTACTGGTGATATGTTAGCAGGGCAGTAGGCCTATCTTACTGGTGATATGTTAGCAGGGCAGTAGGTCTATCTTACTGGTGATATGTTAGCAGGGCAGTAGGCCTATCTTACTGGTGATATGTTAGCAGGGCAGTAGGCCTATCTTACTGGTGATATGTTAGCAGGGCAGTAGGTCTATCTTACTGGTGATATGTTGGCAGGGCAGTAGGCCTATCTTACTGGTGATATGTTAGCAGGGCAGTAGGCCTATCTTACTGGTGATATGTTAGCAGGGCAGTAGGTCTATCTTACTGGTGATATGTTGGCAGGGCAGTAGGCCTATCTTACTGGTGATATGTTAGCAGGGCAGTAGGCCTATCTTACTGGTGACATGAAACGTCTATTCTATTGTTGTTTAGACAATCCAGACATTGTTTTCAACCGTCAGTTGTTTGTGTCACTGACTGTACAGGACTGATTCCCAGTTGTAATCAGACAGCTAGTTTGACCTACAGTACGGCTGGCAGACTCATAGTGTGTGTGTGTGTCATGGGGATTTATGTGTGTGTTGACTGACTGTCAGTGTGTGAAGGCTACGCAGGTCTCACACACACCAAGCCAAGAGTTGGTGTATGAGTGTGTGTGTGTGTGTGCCCACCAAAATAACGGAAACACCAACGTAATGTAAATACCAAGATAAAGGAAACACCAACATAATGTAAACACCAAGATAAAGGAAACACCAAGATAAAGGAAACACCAAGATAAAGGAAACCCAAACATAATGTAAACACCAAGATAAAGAAAACACCAAGATAAAGGAAACACCAAGATAAAGGAAACCCCAACATAATGTAAACACCAAGATAAAGGAAACACCAAGATAAAGGAAACACCAAGATAAAGGAAACCCCAACATAATGTAAACACCAAGATAAAGGAAACACCAACGTAATGTAAACACCAAGATAAAGGAAACACCAACATAATGTAAACACCAAGATAAAGGAAACTCCAACATAATGTAAACACCAAGATAAAGGTAACACCAACATAATGTAAACACCAAGATAAAGGAAACTCCAACATAATTTAAACACCAAGATAAAGGAAACTCCAACATAACGTAAACACCAAGATAAAGGAAACACCAACATAATGTAAACACCAAGATAAAGGAAACACCAACGTAATGTAAACACCAAGATAAAGGAAACCCCAACAGAATGTAAACACCAAAATAAAGGAAACACAAACATAATGTAAACACCAAGATAAAGGAAACACCAACACAATGTAAACACCAAGATAAAGGAAACTCCAACATAATGTAAACACCAAGATAAAGGAAACCCCAACATAATGTAAACACCAAGATAAAGGAAACACCAACGTAATGTAAACACCAAGATAAAGGAAACCCCAACGTATAGTGTGTTAACAGGGCGTTGGGTCACCAGCAGCCAGAACAGCTTCAATGCACCTCGACATGGATTCTACAAGGGTCTGGAACTCTACTGGAGGGATGTGACCTCCTTCTTCCACGAGGAAATCCCATGTTTTTGGTGTTTTGTTGACGGTGGTGGAAAACACTGTCTCAGGTGGCGCTCCAGAATCTCCCAGAAGTATTCAATTGGGTTGAGATCTGGTGACTTGACACACACACACACACACACACACACACACACACACACACACACACACACACACACACACACACACACACACACCCACCCTTTAAACCCCCTGTGCTCCTTTGAGGGCCCTTTTTCCAAAGCCACTGAGATCTCTTCTTCCAGCCAGGGTATAGCCTAAATAATAGACAACTGGGAGAATTTTAATACATGACCCCTAAGCATGATGGGATGTTATTTGCTTAATTAACTCAGGAACCACACCTGCTTTCAATATGTGGAAGCACCTGTTTTCAATATTACTTTGTATCCCTCATTTAATCAAGTGTTTCCTTTACTCTGGCAGTTACCTGTAGGTCAGGCCTCGTGTCGCTGTGACAACTGTAAACCCAAATAGAAACAGACAGGTGTTGAAATCCAGAGATAGATACTAGCTATCACTCCTAACCCCCGCAAGACCTACTACACTACTGTCCCTCCTGATCACAAAATAACACACAGGCTGCAGTACAGACAGTCCCAGTCTTCGTTAACTCTGTGTAGTCTTTTTGTTGTCCCAGTCTTCGTTAACTCTGTGTAGTCTTTTTGTTGTCCCAGTCTTCGTTAACTCTGTGTAGTCTTTTTGTTGTCCCAGTCTTCAGAAACTCTGTGTAATGGTATGGTTGTCCCAGTCTTCGTTAACTCTGTGTAGTCTTTTTGTTGTCCCAGTCTTCATTAACTCTGTGTAGTCTTTTTGTTGTCCCCGTCTTCAGTAACTCTGTGTAATGTTGTGGTTGTCCCAGTTTTCAGTAACTCTGTGCAATGTTGTGGTTGTCCCCGTTTTCAGTAACTCTGTGTAATGTTGTGGTTGTCCCAGTTTTCAGTAACTCTGGGTAATGTTGTGGTTGTCCCCGTTTTCAGTAACTCTGGGGAAGTTTTCAGTAACTCTGTGTAATGTTGTGGTTGTCCCCGTTTTCAGTAACTCTGTGTAATGTTGTGGTTGTCCCAGTTTTCAGTAACTCTGGGTAATGTTGTGGTTGTCCCAGTTTTCAGTAACTCTGTGTAATGTTGTGGTTGTCCCAGTTTTCAGTAACTCTGGGTAATGTTGTGGTTGTCCCAGTTTTCAGTAACTCTGTGTAATGTTGTGGTTGTCCCAGCAGATATAGACCAGAGGACTTCCAAGGAGACAAACAGCCATGGAGGGTCTCTACTTTGACGTCAAGCCCCGTGACCAACGCCCCAGCAGCCCTCCCCTTCCCCTCACCCCAAACACCGCCCCTCCCCTCCCTTCTCCTTTAGCCCCCTCCCCCCTTATTCTCCCCCATAACATAACCTCTTTCTCAGCCCTCACCCCCTCCCCCTCGTCACCCACCCCCCTCACCCCCAACACCATTCCTCACCCAGCCCTCAGCCCCTCCCCCTCGGCATCCTCCCCCCTCACCCCCAACACCCATCCTCACCCAGCCCTCACCCCATCCCGCCTTAACCTCACCCCTAACAGATCGTCCTACACAACCCTCACCCTTACACCCTCCCCCCTCCACCTCACCCCTCTCGGAAGAAACACAGAGGAAGAGGAGGAAGAGGTTCAATACAGACTGACTCTGGTTGGCTGCCTCCCGGTCCATCACCTGACCACCATGGCCATGCTGCCCTGGGTCGTGGCTGAGATCGGGAGGCCTCGGCCTGGGGAGAGAGACAAGCCCGTAGTGGGTCGGCCGCCTGGAAGTCCTGCAAGTAGAGGCACACACACCGGAAACGGAGAGAGCGTTTCCTCACGACGACACCAGGCGGTGTGTCTGTGTGTGTCCGCCTCGTGGGTGAGGTGTGTGTGGACGGAGGAGGAGGTGGAGAGGGACAGGCGACCGTGGGACCCCCTCACACACACGGTGTTGTTTGAGTGCCGGCCGCACCACGTCACCAAGCTACTCCACAACAGCAGGGAGCCGTGTAGCTTTGGTTGTCTGGTTCGAGACACACATCTCTGTTACTGCTACGTCTTCCAATGCCAGGACTGCACCAAGGTACGCTGTGTGTGTGTGTGTGTGTGTGTGTGTGTGTGTGTGTGTGTGTGTGTGACCTACTGCTTCAGTAGTTGTTATGATATGTGGCAGTGTGACATTAGACGCTTCAGCACAAAAACTTCTCATAGAACGGGTTGTATCAGCATCTTCTCCCTCTGTTCATCAAACAGGATGTAGATCAGGTTACCACGGAGACCACTTCCTGTGGCAGGGTGTCTGTGTGTGTGTGGGTGTGCTGACCAATTCTCGGCACTCTCGTCTCTCTGTCTCTCTCTCTCTCTCTCTGTCTCTCTCTGTCTCTCTGTCTCTCTGTCTCTCTCTCTCTCTCTCTCTGTCTCTCTCTCTGTCTCTCACTCTGTCTCTCTTTCTGTCTCTCTCTCTGTCTCTCTCTCTCTCTGTCTCTCTCTCTCTCTGTCTCTGTCTCTCTCTCTCTCTCTCTCTCTGTCTCTCTCTGTCTCTCTCTCTCTCTGTCTCTCTCTGTCTCTCTCTCTCTGTCTCTCTCTCTCTCTCTCTATCTCTCTGTCTCTCTCTCCCTCTCTCTCTCTCTCTCTCTCTCTCTGTCTCTCCTCCCTCCACCCGTGAACTTCATTCATTGGTGGTGATGTCACTGTGGCCTAGCCACCTGTTGCTCTGACACACACAAGGCTTAGCATGATGGTTGTGTGAAAGAGAGACAAATTAGAGGGTGTGAGACAGAGAGCAGGAGAGACCGAGGGAGAGACAGAGAACGACAGAGGGAGACAGAGAACGACAGAGGGAGACAGAGAACGACAGAGGGAGACAGAGAACGACCGAGGGAGACAGAGAACGACCGAGGGAGACAGAGAACGACCGAGGGAGACAGAGAACGACAGAGGGAGACAGAGAGCGACAGAGGGAGACAGAGAGCAACAGAGGGAGACGGAGAGCAACAGAGGGAGACAGAGGGAGAGACAGAGAGCTGGAGAGGGAGACAGAGAACGACAGAGGGAGACAGAAAACGACAGAGGGAGACAGAGAACGACAGAGGGAGACAGAGAACGACAGAGGGAGACAGAGAACGACAGAGGGAGACAGAGAACGACAGAGGGAGACAGAAAACGACAGAGGGAGACAGAGAACGACCGAGGGAGACAGAGAACGACCGAGGGAGACAGAGAGCGACAGAGGGAGACAGAGAGCAACAGAGGGAGACAGAGGGCAACAGAGGGAGACAGAGAACTGGAGAGGGAGACAGAGGGAGAGACCGAGAGAGAGTTTAGTTTATTAGGATCCCCATTAACTACTGAACATGCAGCAGCTACTCTACCACATAAAATGTAGAAATACATGAACAAGTAAAAACCAGTTCTAGACAAGAACAACATCAGATATTACATTTCATTTTCAACTAAAATAAGTTATACGCTGAGTGTACAAATCATTAGGAACACCTGCTCTTTCCATGACACAGACTGGCTGCTTCCTGAGGTATCTCTACCTGAGAATACACTGGGTGGACAAATCATTAGGAACACCTGCTCTTTCCATGACACAGACTGGCTGCTTCCTGAGGTATCTCTACCTGAGAATACACTGGGTGGACAAACCATTAGGAACACCTGCTCTTTCCATGACACAGACTGGCTGCTTCCTGAGGTATCTCTACCTGAGAATACACTGGGTGGACAAACCATTAGGAACACCTGCTCTCTCCCATGACACAGACTGGCTGCTTCCTGAGGTATCTCTACCTGAGAATACACTGGGTGGACAAACCATTAGGAACACCTGCTCTCTCCCATGACACAGACTGGCTGCTTCCTGAGGTATCTCTACCTGAGAATACACTGGGTGGACAAACCATTAGGAACACCTGCTCTCTCCATGACACAGACTGGCTGCTTCCTGAGGTATCTCTACCTGAGAATACACTGGGTGGACAAAACCATTAGGAACACCTGCTCTCTCCATGACACAGACTGGCTGCTTCCTGAGGTATCTCTACCTGAGAATACACTGGGTGGACAAAACCATTAGGAACACCTGCTCTCTCCCATGACACAGACTGGCTGCTTCCTGAGGTATCTCTACCTGAGAATACACTGGGTGGACAAACCATTAGGAACACCTGCTCTCTCCATGACACAGACTGACCAGGTGAATCATTAGGAACACCTGCTCTTTCCATGACCCAGACTGGCTGCTTCCTGAGGTATCTCTACCTGAGAATACACTGGGTGGACAAACCATTAGGAACACCTGCTCTCTCCCATGACACAGACTGGCTGCTTCCTGAGGTATCTCTACCTGAGAATACACTGGGTGGACAAAACCATTAGGAACACCTGCTCTTTCCATGACACAGACTGGCTGCTTCCTGAGGTATCTCTACCTGAGAATACACTGGGTGGACAAACCATTAGGAACACCTGCTCTCTCCCATGACACAGACTGGCTGCTTCCTGAGGTATCTCTACCTGAGAATACACTGGGTGGACAAACCATTAGGAACACCTGCTCTCTCCCATGACACAGACTGGCTGCTTCCTGAGGTATCTCTACCTGAGAATACACTGGGTGGACAAACCATTAGGAACACCTGCTCTCTCCCATGACACAGACTGGCTGCTTCCTGAGGTATCTCTACCTGAGAATACACTGGGTGGGCAAACCATTAGGAACACCTGCTCTCTCCCATGACACAGACTGGCTGCTTCCTGAGGTATCTCTACCTGAGAATACACTGGGTGGACAAACCATTAGGAACACCTGCTCTCTCCCATGACACAGACTGGCTGCTTCCTGAGGTATCTCTACCTGAGAATACACTGGGTGGACAAAACCATTAGGAACACCTGCTCTCTCCCATGACACAGACTGGCTGCTTCCTGAGGTATCTCTACCTGAGAATACACTGGGTGGACAAACCATTAGGAACACCTGCTCTCTCCCATGACACAGACTGGCTGCTTCCTGAGGTATCTCTACCTGAGAATACACTGGGTGGACAAACCATTAGGAACACCTGCTCTCTCCCATGACACAGACTGGCTGCTTCCTGAGGTATCTCTACCTGAGAATACACTGGGTGGGCAAACCATTAGGAACACCTGCTCTCTCCCATGACACAGACTGGCTGCTTCCTGAGGTATCTCTACCTGAGAATACACTGGGTGGACAAAACCATTAGGAACACCTGCTCTCTCCCATGACACAGACTGGCTGCTTCCTGAGGTATCTCTACCTGAGAATACACTGGGTGGACAAACCATTAGGAACACCTGCTCTCTCCCATGACACAGACTGGCTGCTTCCTGAGGTATCTCTACCTGAGAATACACTGGGTGGACAAAACCATTAGGAACACCTGCTCTATCCATGACCCAGACTGACCAGGTGAATCATTAGGAACACCTGCTCTCTCCATGACCCAGACTGACCAGGTGAATCATTAGGAACACCTGCTCTCACCATGACATAAGACTGACCAGGTGAATCCAGGTGAAAGATATGATCCCTTATTGATGTCACCTGTTAAATCCACTTCTATCAGTGTAGATGAAGGGGAGGAGACATGTAGATGAAGGGGAGGAGACATGTAGATGAAGAGGAGGAGACAGGTTGAAGAAGGATGTTTAAGCCTTGAGATAATTGCGACATGGATTGTGTCTGTGTACCATTCAGAGGGTAAATGGGCAAGACAAAAGATTTAAGTGCCTTTGAACGGGGGTATGGTAGTAGGTGCCAGGAGCACCGGTTTGAGGTAGGAGGTAGGAGGTGCCAGGAGCACCGGTTTGAGTGTGTCAAGAACTGCAACGCTGCTGGGTTTTTCACGCTCAACAGTTTCCCCTGTGTATCAAGAACGGAATGGTCCACCACCCAAAGGACGTCCAGCCAACTGTGACACAACTTGTGGGAAGCGTTGGAGTCAACATGGGCCAGCATCCGTGTGGAACGCTTTAGACACCTTGTAGAGTCAACATGGACCAGCATCCCTGTGGAACGCTTTAGACACCTTGTAGAGTCAACATGGACCAGCATCCCTGTGGAACGCTTTCAACACCTTGTAGAGTCAACATGGACCAGCATCCCTGTGGAAGGCTTTCAACACCTTGTAGAGTCAACATGGGCCAGCATCCCTGTGGAAGGCTTTCAACACCTTGTAGAGTCAACATGGACCAATATCCCTGTGGAAGGCTTTCAACACCTTGTAGAGTCAACATGAACCAGCATCCCTGTGGAACGCTTTAGACACCTTGTAGAGTCAACATGGGCCAGCATCCCTGTGGAAGGCTTTAGACACCTTGTAGAGTCAACATGGGCCAGCATCCCTGTGGAAGGCTTTCAACACCTTGTAGAGTCAACATGGACCAGCATCCCTGTGGAATGCCTTTCAACACCTTGTAGAGTCCATGTCCAGACGAATTGAGACTGTTCTGAGGGCAAACCAGGATTACCACACTGTACATATCTGATGTTAGAGAAGCTTCCATTGAAGATGCCCTGAGAGACAGCTCGCTGTACATTGAAGATGCCCTGAGAGACAGCTCGCTGTACATTGAAGATGCCCTGAGAGACAGCTTGCTGTACATTGAAGATGCCCTGAAAGACAGCTTGCTGTACATTGAAGATGCCCTGAGAGACAGCTGGCTGTACATTGAAGATTTCCTGAGGGACAGCTGGCTGTACATTGAAGATGCCCTGAGAGACAGCTGGCTGTACATTGAAGATGCCCTGAGAGACAGCTGGCTGTACATTGAAGATGCCCTGAGAGACAGCTGGCTGTACATTGAAGATGCCCTGAGAGACAGCTGGCTGTACATTGAAGATGCCCTGAGAGACAGCTGGCTGTACATTGAAGATGCCCTGAGAGACAGCTGGCTGTACATTGAAGATGCCCTGAGAGACAGCTCGCTGTACATTGAAGATGCCCTGAGAGACAGCTCGCTGTACATTGAAGATGCCCTGAGAGACAGCTCGCTGTACATTGAAGATGCCCTGAGAGACAGCTCGCTGTACATTGAAGATGCCCTGAGAGACAGCTGGCTGTACATTGAAGATGCCCTGAGAGACAGCTCGCTGTACATTGAAGATGCCCTGAGAGACAGCTCGCTGTACATTGAAGATGCCCTGAGAGACAGCTCGCTGTACATTGAAGATGCCCTGAGAGACAGCTGGCTGTACATTGAAGATGCCCTGAGAGACAGCTCGCTGTACATTGAAGATGCCCTGAGAGACAGCTCGCTGTACATTGAAGATGCCCTGAGAGACAGCTCGCTGTACATTGAAGATGCCCTGAGAGACAGCTCGCTGTACATTGAAGATGCCCTGAGAGACAGCTCGCTGTACATTGAAGATGCCCTGAGAGACAGCTCGCTGTACATTGAAGATGCCCTGAGAGACAGCTGGCTGTACATTGAAGATGCCCTGAGAGACAGCTGGCTGTACATTGAAGATGCCCTGAGAGACTGCTGGCTGTACATTGAAGATGCCCTGAGAGACAGCTCGCTGTACATTGAAGATGCCCTGAGAGACAGCTCGCTGTACATTGAAGATGCCCTGAGAGACAGCTGGCTGTACATTGAAGATGCCCTGAGAGACAGCTGGCTGTACATTGAAGATGCCCTGAGAGACAGCTGGCTGTACATTGAAGATGCCCTGAGAGACAGCTCGCTGTACATATCTGATGTTTAGAGAAGCCTCCATTGAACAACAGTCTCTGGGTTCGATTGGCGTAAGTAGCTCTCCGACCACGTGATGTCAAATCCATAACAGTTTATGATCAATAACATGGAAAGGGCTGCGCTGAAATCCCAACACCACAGCTCCAACTACCATCCTATTATCCGATTCTGTGAACCAATCAGCAGTCATCTGAGCCAGTACAGTACAGCTCCAACCACCATCCTATTATCCGATTCTATGAACCAATCAGCAGTCATCTGAGCCAGTACAGTACAGCTCCAACCACCATCCTATTATCCGATTCTATTAACCAATCAGCAGTCATCTGAGCCAGTACAGTACAGCTCCAACTACCATCCTATTATCCGATTCTATTAACCAATCAGCAGTCATCTGAGCCAGTACAGTACAGCTCCAACCACCATCCTATTATCTGATTCTATTAACCAATCAGCAGTCATCTGAGCCAGTACAGCTCCAACCACCATCCTATTATCTGATTCTATTAACCAATCAGCAGTCATCTGAGCCAGTACAGTACAGCTCCAACCACCATCCTATTATCTGATTCTATTAACCAATCAGCAGTCATCTGAGCCAGTACAGTACATGTCTCTATGTGCTGAAAGTCAGTAGTTAACTTGTTCTCTGAATTAAAAAAAAAAAAAAAATAGCATTGTATTTGGTCAAACCACAATTCCCTCCATCAGTTTAGTGAGAGCAGGCAGCAAACTGATTGTTTGGCTTTCAGAGCCAGCAAAGAGTGCGTTTTGCTATTTTTAGGTAGCGAAATGACTTTGAGTTTCCCAGAATGCATGTGGGGACACAGTCCTTTCTGGCGCTAGTTAAAGACATGGGAAATAGAGGCTGCAATACAGTCTGCTACTATTCTCTATAGTTTTACCCATCTAGGTTGTCTATATCTAGTGGTAATACTGTCTGCTACCATTCTCTATAGGTTTGCCCATCTAGGTTGTCTATATCTAGTGGTAATACAGTCTGCTATCATTCTCTATAGAGTACCCATCTAGGTTGTCTATATCTAGTGGTAATACAGTCTGCTACCATTCTCTATAGGTTTACCCATCTAGGTTGTCTATATCTAGTGGTAATACAGTCTGCTAGCATTCTCTATAGGTTACCCATCTAGGTTGTCTATATCTAGTGGTAATACAGTCTGCTACCATTCTCTATAGTTTACCCATCTAGGTTGTTTATATCTAGTGGTAATACAGTCTGCTACCATTCTCTATAGTTTACCCATCTAGGTTGTCTATATCTAGTGGTAATAGAGTCTGCTACCATTCTCTATAGTTTACCCATCTAGGTTGTCTATATCTAGTGGTAATACAGTCTGCTATCATTCTCTATAGGTTTACCCATCTAGGTTGTCTATATCTAGTGGCAATACAGTCTGCTATCATTCTCTATAGGTTACCCATCTAGGTTGTCTATATCTAGTGGTAATACAGTCTGCTACCATTCTCTATAGTTTTACCCATCTAGGTTGTCTATATCTAGTGGTAATACAGTCTGCTACTATTCTCTATAGTTTACCCATCTAGGTTGTCTATATCTAGTGGTAATACAGTCTGCTACCATTCTCTATAGAGTACCCATCTAGGTTGTCTATATCTAGTGGTAATACTGTCTGCTACCATTCTCTATAGGTTTACCCATCTAGGTTGTCTATATCTAGTGGTAATACAGTCTGCTACTATTCTCTATAGTTTACCCATCTAGGTTGTCTATATCTAGTGGTAATACTGTCTGCTACCATTCTCTATAGTTTACCCATCTAGGTTGTCTATATCTAGTGGTAATACAGTCTGCTACCATTCTCTATAGGTTTACCCATCTAGGTTGTCTATATCTAGTGGTAATACAGTCTGCTACCATTCTCTATAGTTTACACATCTAGGTTGTCTATATCTAGTGGTAATACAGTCTACTACCATTCTCTATAGGTACCCATCTAGGTTGTCTATATCTAGTGGTAATACAGTCTGCTATCATTCTCTATAGTTTACCCATCTAGGTTGTCTATATCTAGTGGTAATACTGTCTGCTACCATTCTCTATAGTTTTACCCATCTAGGTCGTCTATATCTAGTGGTAATACAGTCTGCTATCATTCTCTATAGTTCACCCATCTAGGTTGTCTATATCTAGTGGTAATACAGTCTGCTATCATTCTCTATAGTTTACCCATCTAGGTTGTCTATATCTAGTGGTAATACAGTCTGCTACCATTCTCTATAGTTTTACCCATCTAGGTTGTCTATATCTAGTGGTAATACAGTCTACTACCATTCTCTATAGGTACCCATCTAGGTTGTCTATATCTAGTGGTAATACAGTCTGCTACTATTCTCTATAGTTTACCCATCTAGGTTGTCTATATCTAGTGGTAATACAGTCTGCTACCATTCTCTATAGGTTACCCATCTAGGTTGTCTATATCTAGTGGTAATACAATCTGCTATCATTCTCTATAGAGTACCCATCTAGGTTGTCTATATCTAGTGGTAATACAGTCTGCTACCATTCACAATAGTTTACCCATCTAGGTTGTCTATATCTAGTGGTAATACAGTCTGCTACCATTCTCTATAGGTTTACCCATCTAGGTTGTCTATATCTAGTGGTAATACAGCCTGCTACCATTCACAATAGTTTACCCATCTAGGTTGTCTATATCTAGTGGTAATACAGTCTGCTACTATTCTCTATAGTTTACCCATCTAGGTTGTCTATATCTAGTGGTAATACAGTCTGCTACCATTCTCTATAGGTTTACCCATCTAGGTTGTCTATATCTAGTGGTAATAC
The DNA here is from genome assembly GCF_013265735.2 of Oncorhynchus mykiss. NCBI lineage: Eukaryota > Metazoa > Chordata > Actinopteri > Salmoniformes > Salmonidae > Oncorhynchus > Oncorhynchus mykiss. The sequence continues at coordinate 86,718,231 of NC_048574.1, forward strand.
CGTCTGCTAGCATTCTCTATAGTTTACCCATCTAGGTTGTCTATATCTAGTGGTAATACAGTCTGCTACTATTCTCTATAGTTTACCCATCTAGGTTGTCTATATCTAGTGGTAATATAGTCTGCTACCATTCTCTATAGTTTACCCATCTAGGTTGTCTATATCTAGTGGTAATACAGTCTGCTACCATTCTCTATAGTTCACCCATCTAGGTTGTCTATATCTAGTGGTAATACAGTCTGCTACCATTCTCTATAGTTTACCCATCTAGGTTGTCTATATCTAGTGGTAATACAGTCTGCTACCATTCTCTATAGTTCACCCATCTAGGTTGTCTATATCTAGTGGTAATACAGTCTGCTACCATTCTCTATAGTTTACCCATCTAGGTTGTCTATATCTAGTGGTAATACAGTCTGCTACCATTCTCTATAGTTTACCCATCTAGGTTGTCTATATCTAGTGGTAATACAGTCTGCTACCATTCTCTATAGTTCACCCATCTAGGTTGTCTATATCTAGTGGTAATACAGTCTGCTACCATTCTCTATAGTTTACCCATCTAGGTTGTCTATATCTAGTGGTAATACAGTCTGCTACCATTCTCTATAGGTACCCATCTAGGTTGTCTATATCTAGTGGTAATACAGTCTGCTATCATACTCTATAGTTTACCCATCTAGGTTGTCTATATCTAGTGGTAATACAGTCTGCTAGCATTCTCTATAGTTACCCATCTAGGTTGTCTATATCTAGTGGTAATACAGTCTGCTACCATTCTCTATAGTTCACCCATCTAGGTTGTCTATATCTAGTGGTAATACCGTCTGCTACCATTCTCAATAGAGTACCCATCTAGGTTGTCTATATCTAGTGGTAATACAGTCTGCTACCATTCTCTATAGTTACCCATCTAGGTTGTCTATATCTAGTGGTAATACAGTCTGCTACCATTCTCTATAGGTTTACCCATCTAGGTTGTCTATATCTAGTGGTAATACAGTCTGCTACCATTCTCTATAGTTTACCCATCTAGGTTGTCTATATCTAGTGGTAATACAGTCTGCTACCATTCTCTATAGTTTACCCATCTAGGTTGTCTATATCTAGTGGTAATACAGTCTGCTACCATTCTCTATAGTTTTACCCATCTAGGTTGTCTATATCTAGTGGTAATACAGTCTGCTATCATTCTCTATAGTTTACCCATCTAGGTTGTCTATATCTAGTGGTAATACAGTCTGCTACCATTCTCTATAGTTACCCATCTAGGTTGTCTATATCTAGTGGAAATACAGTCTGCTACTATTCTCTATAGTTTTACCCATCTAGGTTGTCTATATCTAGTGAAAATACAGTCTGCTACTATTCTCTATAGTTTACCCATCTAGGTTGTCTATATCTAGTGGTAATACAGTCTGCTACCATTCTCTATAGTGTACCCATCTAGGTTGTCTATATCTAGTGGTAATACAGTCTACTACCATTCTCTATAGTTTACCCATCTAGGTTGTCTATATCTAGTGGTAATACAGTCTGCTACCATTCTCTATAGGTTTACACATCTAGGTTGTCTATATCTAGTGGTAATACAGTCTGCTACCATTCTCTATAGTTTTACCCATCTAGGTTGTCTATATCTAGTGGTAATACAGTCTGCTACCATTCTCTATAGGTTAACCCATCTAGGTTGTCTATATCTAGTGGTAATACAGTCTGCTATCATTCTCTATAGTTTTACCCATCTAGGTTGTCTATATCTAGTGGTAATACTGTCTGCTACCATTCTCTATAGTTTTACCCATCTAGGTTGTCTATATCTAGTGGCAATACAGTCTACTACCATTCTCTATAGTTTACCCATCTAGGTTGTCTATATCTAGTGGTAATACAGTCTACTACCATTCTCTATAGTTCACCCATCTAGGTTGTCTATAGTCTATATCTAGTGGTAATACAGTCTGCTACCATTCTCTATAGTTCACCCATCTAGGTTGTCTATATCTAGTGGTAATACAGTCTACTACCATTCTCTATAGTTTACCCATCTAGGTTGTCTATATCTAGTGGTAATACAGTCTGCTACCATTCTCTATAGGTACCCATCTAGGTTGTCTATATCTAGTGGTAATACAGTCTGCTACTATTCTCTATAGTGTACCCATCTAGGTTGTCTATATCTAGTGGTAATACAGTCTGCTATCATTCTCTATAGTTTACCCATCTAGGTTGTCTATATCTAGTGGTAATACAGTCTGCTACCATTCTCTATAGTTACCCATCTAGGTTGTCTATATCTAGTGGAAATACAGTCTGCTACTATTCTCTATAGTTTACCCATCTAGGTTGTCTATATCTAGTGAAAATACAGTCTGCTACTATTCTCTATAGTTTACCCATCTAGGTTGTCTATATCTAGTGGTAATACAGTCTGCTACCATTCTCTATAGTGTACCCATCTAGGTTGTCTATATCTAGTGGTAATACAGTCTACTACCATTCTCTATAGTTTACCCATCTAGGTTGTCTATATCTAGTGGTAATACAGTCTGCTACCATTCTCTATAGGTTTACACATCTAGGTTGTCTATATCTAGTGGTAATACAGTCTGCTACCATTCTCTATAGTTTTACCCATCTAGGTTGTCTATATCTAGTGGTAATACAGTCTGCTACCATTCTCTATAGGTTAACCCATCTAGGTTGTCTATATCTAGTGGTAATACAGTCTGCTACCATTCTCTATAGTGTACCCATCTAGGTTGTCTATATCTAGTGGTAATACTGTCTGCTACCATTCTCTATAGTTTTACCCATCTAGGTTGTCTATATCTAGTGGCAATACAGTCTACTACCATTCTCTATAGTTTACCCATCTAGGTTGTCTATATCTAGTGGTAATACAGTCTACTACCATTCTCTATAGTTCACCCATCTAGGTTGTCTATAGTCTATATCTAGTGGTAATACAGTCTGCTACCATTCTCTATAGTTCACCCATCTAGGTTGTCTATATCTAGTGGTAATACAGTCTACTACCATTCTCTATAGTTTACCCATCTAGGTTGTCTATATCTAGTGGTAATACAGTCTGCTACCATTCTCTATAGGTACCCATCTAGGTTGTCTATATCTAGTGGTAATACAGTCTGCTATCATACTCTATAGTTTACCCATCTAGGTTGTCTATATCTAGTGGTAATACAGTCTGCTAGCATTCTCTATAGTTACCCATCTAGGTTGTCTATATCTAGTGGTAATACAGTCTGCTACCATTCTCTATAGTTCACCCATCTAGGTTGTCTATATCTAGTGGTAATACAGTCTGCTACCATTCTCAATAGAGTACCCATCTAGGTTGTCTATATCTAGTGGTAATACAGTCTGCTACCATTCTCTATAGTTACCCATCTAGGTTGTCTATATCTAGTGGTAATACAGTCTGCTACCATTCTCTATAGGTTTACCCATCTAGGTTGTCTATATCTAGTGGTAATACAGTCTGCTACCATTCTCTATAGTTTACCCATCTAGGTTGTCTATATCTAGTGGTAATACAGTCTGCTACCATTCTCTATAGAGTACCCATCTAGATTGTCTCTATCTAGTGGTAATACAGTCTGCTACCATTCTCTATAGTTTTACCCATCTAGGTTGTCTATATGTAGTGGTAATACAGTCTGCTACCATTCTCTATAGGTTTACCCATCTAGGTTGTCTATATCTAGTGGTAATACAGTCTACTACCATTATCTATAGTTAACCCATCTAGGTTGTCTATATCTAGTGGTAATACAGTCTGCTACCATTCTCTATAGTGTACCCATCTAGGTTGTCTATATCTAGTGGTAATACAGTCTGCTACCATTCTCTATAGTTTACCCATCTAGGTTGTCTATATCTAGTGGTAATACAGTCTACTACCATTCTCTATAGGTTAACCCATCTAGGTTGTCTATATCTAGTGGTAATACAGTCTGCTACCATTCTCTATAGTGTACCCATCTAGGTTGTCTATATCTAGTGGTAATACAGTCTACTACCATTCTCTATAGGTTAACCCATCTAGGTTGTCTATATCTAGTGGTAATACAGTCTACTACCATTCTCTATAGTGTACCCATCTAGGTTGTCTATATCTAGTGGTAATACAGTCTGCTACCATTCTCTATAGTTTACCCATCTAGGGTGTCTATATCTAGTGGTAATACAGTCTACTACCATTCTCTATAGGTTAACCCATCTAGGTTGTCTATATCTAGTGGTAATACAGTCTGCTACCATTCTCTATAGTTCACCCATCTAGGTTGTCTATATCTAGTGGTAATACAGTCTGCTACCATTCTCTATAGGTTTACCCATCTAGGTTGTCTATATCTAGTGGTAATACAGTCTGCTACCATTCTCTATAGTGTACCCATCTAGGTTGTCTATATCTAGTGGTAATACAGTCTGCTACCATTCTCTATAGGTTAACCCATCTAGGTTGTCTATATCTAGTGGTAATACAGTCTACTACCATTCTCTATAGTGTACCCATCTAGGTTGTCTATATCTAGTGTATTTTCCCTATTGACGGATAACAATAGTTTTTCCACCTGTTTCACACAAACTCGACCAAATTCGAAACAGCAATCCTTCCCTTTCATTAGTAGATATTCAGTACAATACAATATTTTGGTTCACTGTTCAATGTTGTCATAAATCTTCTGTTTGTCACTGAAGTGTATGCAAATAGATTGTAGAATGAGAGAGAGGGATGGCAGAGAGAGCATTTTTTTTTTTTTAAATGGTTAATTTGTGATTGCCAAAGCAAGTGAAAACGATAGTTTTTTCCCCCCCCCCCCTCATGCCAATAAAGCTCTCCTTTTGAATTCAGAGCGCAGAGATTCAATTACATTTTGTGCCACCAGGTGACGTCGTTGAACACTTTGAAAAAAAATAAAGTTAAGTCACTTTTCAACGCGATTCGTGTTTGATTAAAAGTTAAATTCATGAATTGTTTTTGTAACTTCCTCTTCTTCAGAGGTCCGACTCTCAGTTCCATCTTGATTTTGAAAGTAGCCTATTTCCGAACTACTTTAGTAGCGGAGTCTAATTCCACAGTTTCAATCTCTGTGTTTTTTTACTGGTGTGAATAACCCAAATGTATAAATCAGTGATTTACAGAAAAACAGTCAGTCAGTTACTCATCAAACCCGTCTTCGGAGAAGGTGGCATGTTGCACCCCATTATGTTTTATCTCTACTTTGCACATTCTTCCACTGCAAATCCACCATTCCAGTGTTTTACTTGCTATATTGTATTTACTTTGCCACAATGGCCTTTGGTTTTGCCTTTACCTCCCTTATCTCACCTCATTTGCTCACATCGTATATAGACTTGTTTATACTGTATTATTGACTGTATGTTTGTTTTACTCCATGTGTAACTCTGTGTTGTTGTATGTGTCTCACTGCTTTGCTTTATCTTGGCCAGGTCGCAATTGTAAATGAGAACTTGTTCTCAACTTGCCTACCTGGTTGAATAAAGGTGAAATAAATAAATAAATAAATAAATAAATAAATAAATAAATAATATATAAATAAATAAATAAAATAAATAGAAATGTAGCTACTCGTTTGGATCAACAGTACGTCCCATCCATGGGATTTAGTATCTTCTAGTTCTCGTTTCCTTCCGGATGTTGATCATTCTGCTTCCCCTCATAAAGAACATGGACAAAAGTTAATCAAAAAAAAACTTTTCTTACAATCTGAACTCGTTCATATCTTGAAATAAGTATTTTATTTTGTGTGTGTGTTTTTGACCGCTCTTATCACAGACAAAGTGTCGTGCCCCGGTGTCCAGACGTTAGTGTTGTATTTGACAGCTTGAGACGGACGGAGGGGAAACCGGCGGGTCAGAAACAGCGGTTCATTACCGGGAGGGAAGCTTCGACCGGAGGAATCACGTCCACTTTGTTCCGTTCAGAACCAACCGAGGGAGAAAAACACCGTCTCCCTGTAACTTAACTAGTGGGTAGATAGTTGTTTAACTAGTTGTTTACCGGGAGATTGAGCTACAGTAACTAGTTAAAGGTTTGACGGCGGATGGGATGAAAGCACGACTACAAAGATTCAATTTATTCAATGTCAAGACGGAGACAAAAGCTGTAAGTTTTGTTACATCTTCCTTAAAAAATATTTTATCTCGTGTTTTTCCTGCTCTTCTCGTTGGCTTTCTAACCAGTCAGCTAGTTAGTTATCAGTACAGAACTTACAGTAGTTAGATCACCCTACTTAACCAGTCAGCTAGTTAGTTATCAGTAGTTAGATCACTTACAGTAGTTAGATCACCCTACTTAACCAGTCAGCTAGTTAGTTATCAGTACAGAACTTACAGTAGTTAGATCACCCTACTTAACCAGTCAGCTAGTTAGTTATCACTACAGAACTTACAGTAGTTAGATTACCCTACTTAACCAGTCAGCTAGTTAGTTATCAGTACAGAACTTACAGTAGTTAGATCACCCTACTTAACCAGTCAGCTAGTTAGTTATCAGTACAGAACTTACAGTAGTTAGATCACCCTACTTAACCAGTCAGCTAACTAGTTATCAGTACAGAACTTACAGTAGTTAGATAACCCTACTTAACCAGTCAGCTAGTTAGTTATCACTACAGAACTTAAAGTAGTTAGATCACCCTACTTAACCAGTCAGCTAGTTAGTTATCACTACAGAACTTACAGTAGTTAGATCACCCTACTTAACCAGTCAGCTAGTTAGTTATCACTACAGAACTTACAGTAGTTAGATCACCCTACTTAACCAGTCAGGTAACTAGTTATCAGTACAGAACTTACAGTAGTTAGATCACCCTACTTAACCAGTCAGCTAGTTAGTTATCACTACAGAACTTAAAGTAGTTAGATCACCCTACTTAACCAGTCAGCTAGTTAGTTATCACTACAGAACTTACAGTAGTTAGATCACCCTACTTAACCAGTCAGCTAACTAGTTATCACTACAGAACTTACCGTAGTTAGATCACACTACTTAACCAGTCAGCTAGTTAGTTATCACTACATAACTTACAGTAGTTAGATCACCCTACTTAACCAGTCAGCTAGTTAGTTATCAGTACAGAACTTACAGTAGTTAGATCACCCTACTTAACCAGTCAGCTAACTAGTTATCACTACAGAACTTACAGTAGTTAGATCACCCTACTTAACCAGTCAGCTAGTTAGTTATCAGTACAGAACTTACAGTAGTTAGATCACCCTACTTAACCAGTCAGCTAACTAGTTATCACTACAGAACTTACATTAGTTAGATCACCCTACTTAACCAGTCAGCTAACTAGTTATCACTACAGAACTTACAGTAGTTAGATCACCCTACTTAACCAGTCAGCTAGTTAGTTATCAGTACAGAACTTACAGTAGTTAGATCACCCTACTTAACCAGTCAGCTAGTTAGTTATCAGTACAGAACTTACAGTAGTTAGATCACCCTACTTAACCAGTCAGCTAACTAGTTATCACTACAGAACTTACAGTAGTTAGATCACCCTACTTAACCAGTCAGTTAACTAGTTATCACTACAGAACTTACAGTAGTTAGATCACCCTACTTAACCAGTCAGCTAGTTAGTTATCACTTCAGAACTTACAGTAGTTAGATCACCCTACTTAACCAGTCAGCTAACTAGTTATCACTACAGAACTTACAGTAGTTAGATCAACATACTTAACCAGTCAGCTAACTAGTTATCACTACAGAACTTACAGTAGTTAGATCACCCTACTTAACCAGTCAGCTAACTAGTTATCACTACAGAACTTACAGTAGTTAGATCACCCTACTTAACCAGTCAGCTAGTTAGTTATCAGTACAGAACTTACAGTAGTTAGATCACCCTACTTAACCAGTCAGCTAACTAGTTATCACTACAGAACTTACAGTAGTTAGATCACCCTACTTAACCAGTCAGCTAACTAGTTATCACTACAGAACTTACAGTAGTTAGATCACCCTACTTAACCAGTCAGCTAGTTAGTTATCAGTACAGAACTTACAGTAGTTAGATCACTCTACTTAACCAGTCAGCTAGTTAGTTATCAGTACAGAACTTACAGTAGTTAGATCACCCTACTTAACCAGTCAGCTAACTAGTTATCACTACAGAACTTACAGTAGTTAGATCACCCTACTTAACCAGTCAGCTAACTAGTTATCACTACAGAACTTACAGTAGTTAGATCACCCTACTTAACCAGTCAGCTAGTTAGTTATCAGTACAGAACTTACAGTAGTTAGATCACTCTACTTAACCAGTCAGCTAGTTAGTTATCAGTACATAACTTACATTAGTTAGATCACCCTACTTAACCAGTCAGCTAGTTAGTTATCACTACAGAACTTACAGTAGTTAGATCACCCTACTTAACCAGTCAGCTAGTTAGTTATCAGTAGTTAAATCACCCCACTTAACCAGTCAGCTAGTTAGTTATCAGTACAGAACTTACAGTAGTTAGATCACCCCACT
>NC_048574.1:86731764-86751764 GCF_013265735.2 Oncorhynchus mykiss
GCTTAACTCTGTCTGTATGATGTCAGTGTCCTCTGAATCCCTCCCTCTACCATCGCTCTCTCTACCATCTCTCCCTCCCACCTGTCTCTCCCTCCCACCTGTCTCTCCCTCCCTACTCTTTTCTCTCCTATTTTCCCTCCCTCTCCGTCTTGGCTGTGACTGTGTGAACCTTGACCTCTGACCTGATTCCATGCTAGATCATATGACCCATGGAATGTTCTATTGGGAATTTTTCATGTTGTCAGCAAGCTGGTTCATGTCTCTTTAGGTTGTCTGTCTGGCTGGCTGACTGGCTGACTGGTTAGCTGGTTAGCTGGTTCATGTCTCTTTAGGTTGTCTGACTAGCTGGCTGACTGGCTGACTGGTTAGCTGGTTAGCTGGTTCATGTCTCTTTAGGTTGTCTGTCTGGCTGGCTGACTGGCTGACTGGTTAGCTGGTTAGCTGGTTCATGTCTCTTTAGGTTGTCTGACTAGCTGGCTGACTGGCTGGCTGGTTCATGTCTCTTTAGGTTGTCTGGCTGGTTGTCTGGCTGGCTGGCTGACTGGCTGGCTGACTGGCTGGCTGACTGGTTAGCTGGTTCATGTCTCTTTAGGTTGTTTGGCTGACTGGCTGACTGGCTGACTGGTTAGCTGGTTAGCTGGTTCATGTCTCTTTAGGTTGTCTGTCTGACTGGCTGACTGGTTAGCTGGTTAGCTGGTTCATGTCTCTTTAGGTTGTCTGACTAGCTGTCTGACTGGCTGGCTGGTTCATGTCTCTTTAGGTTGTCTGACTGACTGTCTGGCTGGCTGTCTGACTGGCTGTCTGACTGGCTGGCTGACTGGCTGGCTGACTGGTTAGCTGGTTCATGTCTCTTTAGGTTGTTTGGCTGACTGGCTGACTGACTGACTGGTTAGCTGGTTCATGTCTCTTTAGGTTGTCTGACTGACTGTCTGGCTGGCTGTCTGACTAGCTGGCTGACTGGTTAGCTGGTTCATGTCTCTTTAGGTTGTCTGGCTGGCTGGCTGGCTGGCTGGCTGACTGGTTAGCTGGTTCATGTCTCTTTAGGTTGTTTGGCTGACTGACTGACTGGTTAGCTGGTTCATGTCTCTTTAGGTTGTCTGACTGACTGTCTGGCTGGCTGTCTGACTAGCTGGCTGACTGGTTAGCTGGTTCATGTCTCTTTAGGTTGTCTGACTGGCTGGCTGGCTGACTGGCTGTCTGACTGGTTAGCTGGTTCATGTCTCTTTGGGTTGTCTGACTGGCTGGCTGACTGATTAGCTGGTTCATGTCTCTTTAGGTTGTCTGACTGGCTGGCTGGCTGGTTAGCTGGTTAGCTGGTTCATGTCTCTAGGTTGTCTGACTGGCTGGTCGGCTGACTGACTGGTTAGCTGGTTCATGTCTCTTTAGGTTGTCTGACTGGCTGGCTGACTGGTTAGCTGGTTCATGTCTATTTAGGTTGTCTGACTGGCTGGCTGACTGACTGACTGGTTAGCTGGTTCATGTCTCTAGGTTGTCTGACTAGCTGGCTGACTGGTTAGCTGGTTCATGTCTCTTTAGGTTGTCTGACTGACTGTCTGGCTGGCTGTCTGACTGGCTGGCTGACTGGTTAGCTGGTTCATGTCTCTTTAGGTTGTCTGACCTGCTGGCTGACTGGTTAGCTGGTTCATGTCTCTTTAGGTTGTCTGACTAGCTGGCTGACTGGTTAGCTGGTTCATGTCTCTTTAGGTTGTCTGACTGGCTGGCTGACTGGTTAGCTGGTTCATGTCTCTTTAGGTTGTCTGACTGGCTGGCTGACTGTTTAGCTGGCTGGCTGACAGACTTGCTGTCTGACTGGCTGGCTAGCTGACTGGCTGAGTCTTGCTGACTGACTGGCTAGCTGACTGGCTGGCTAGCTGACTGGCTGACTGGCTGGCTGAGACTTGCTGACTGACTGGCTAGCTGACTGGCTGGCTGGCTGGCTGAGACTTCCTTACTGACTGGCTAGCTGGCTAGCTGACTGGCTGGCTGAGACTTCCTGACTGACCGGCTGGCTGAGACTTGCTGACTGACCGGCTTGATGTCTGGCTGGTCCAGTCCAGGTCTAAAACTTGCTGACAGAAGACAGATCTTGTTTATCTGTATCTATATAACGCTACAAAACCTTGATTGGCCGTCCTCTGTGAGGTGTCTGGTCCTCTGTGAGGTGTCTGGTCCTCTGTGAGGTGTCTGGTCCTCTGGGAGGTGTCTGGTCCTCTGAGGTGTCTGGTCCTCTGTGAGGTGAGGTGTCTGGTCCACGTGTCCTCTGTGAGGTGTCTGGTCCTCTGTGAGGTGTCTGGTCCTCTGTGAGGTGTCTGGTCCTCTGTGAGGTGTCTGGTCCTCTGTGAGGTGTCTGGTCCTCTGTGAGGTGAGGTGTCTGGTCCTCTGGGAGGTGAGGTGTCTGGTCCTCTGTGAGGTGAGGTGTCTGGTCCACGTGTCCTCTGTGAGGTGTCTGGTCCTCTGTGAGGTGTCTGGTCCTCTGTGTGGTGTCTGGTCCTCTGTGTGGTGTCTGGTCCTCTGTGAGGTGTCTGGTCCTCTGTGAGGTGTCTGGTCCTCTGGGAGGTGTCTGGTCCTCTGGGAGGTGTCTGGTCCTCTGGGAGGTGTCTGGTCCTCTGGGAGGTGTCTGGTCCTCTGTGAGGTGTCTGGTCCACTGGTCCTCTGTGAGGTGTCTGGTCCTCTGTGAGGTGTCTGGTCCTCTGTGAGGTGTCTGGTCCTCTGTGAGGTGTCTGGTCCTCTGGGAGGTGTCTGGTCCTCTGGGAGGTGTCTGGTCCTCTGTGAGGTGTCTGGTCCACTGGTCCTCTGTGAGGTGTCTGGTCCTCTGTGAGGTGTCTGGTCCTCTGTGAGGTGTCTGGTCCTCTGGGAGGTGTCTGGTCCTCTGGGAGGTGTCTGGTCCACTGGTCCTCTGTGAGGTGTCTGGTCCTCTGTGAGGTGTCTGGTCCTCTGGGAGGTGTCTGGTCCTCTGTGAGGTGTCTGGTCCTCTGTGAGGTGTCTGGTCCTCTGTGAGGTGTCTGGTTCACATGTCCTCTGTGAGGTGTCTGGTCCTCTGTGAGGTGTCTGGTTCACATGTCCTCTGTGAGGTGTCTGGTCCTCTGTGAAGTGTCTGGTCCTCTGTGAGGTGTCTGGTCCACGTGTCCTCTTTGAGGTGTCTGGTCCTCTGTGATGTGTCTGGTCCACGTGTCCTCTGTGAGGTGTCTGGTCCACGTGTCCTCTGTGAGGTGTCTGGTCCTCTGTGAGGTGTCTGGTTCACATGTCCTCTGTGAGGTGTCTGGTCCTCTGTGAGGTGTCTGGTCCTCTGTGAGGTGTCTGGTCCTCTGTGAGGTGTCTGGTTCACATGTCCTCTGTGAGGTGTCTGGTCCTCTGTGAAGTGTCTGGTCCTCTGTGAGGTGTCTGGTCCACGTGTCCTCTTTGAGGTGTCTGGTCCTCTGTGATGTGTCTGGTCCACGTGTCCTCTGTGAGGTGTCTGGTCCACGTGTCCTCTGTGAGGTGTCTGGTCCTCTGTGAGGTGTCTGGTTCACATGTCCTCTGTGAGGTGTCTGGTCCTCTGTGAAGTGTCTGGTCCTCTGTGAGGTGTCTGGTCCTCTGGGAGGTCTGGTCCTCTGTGAGGTGTCTGGTCCTCTGGGAGGTGTCTGGTCCTCTGTGAGGTGTCTGGTCCTCTGTGAGGTGTCTGGTCCTCTGTGAGGTGTCTGGTCCACATGTCCTCTGTGAGGTGTCTGGTCCTCTGTGAGGTGTCTGGTCCACATGTCCTCTGTGAGGTGTCTGGTCCTCTGTGAGGTGTCTGGTCCACATGTCCTCTGTGAGGTGTCTGGTCCACGTGTCCTCTGTGAGGTGTCTGGTCCACGTGTCCTCTGTGAGGTGTCTGGTCCTCTGTGAGGTGTCTGGTCCTCTGTGAGGTGTCTGGTCCTCTGGGAGGTGTCTGGTCCTCTGTGAGGTGTCTGGTCCTCTGGGAGGTGTCTGGTCCTCTGTGAGGTGTCTGGTCCTCTGTGAGGTGTCTGGTCCTCTGTGAGGTGTCTGGTCCACATGTCCTCTGTGAGGTGTCTGGTCCTCTGTGAGGTGTCTGGTCCACATGTCCTCTGTGAGGTGTCTGGTCCTCTGTGAGGTGTCTGGTCCACATGTCCTCTGTGAGGTGTCTGGTCCACGTGTCCTCTGTGAGGTGTCTGGTCCACGTGTCCTCTGTGAGGTGTCTGGTCCACATGTGAGCGGGGGGGAGAGACGTGAGCGGGGGGGAGAGACGTGAGGCGGGGGGGTTGAGACAATGTCAATGAAATCTTACTGGACATTGTTTTGGGAACAGTCATTAACAGTTTCAGAGCTAGCAGTGAGGGGTAATGTAATGTTCAGCCATTCCTCATGGTAGGACAGAGCTAGCAGTGAGTGGTAATGCATAGATCCTCGTGGTAGGACAGAGCTTGCAGTGAGGGGTAATGTCTAGATCAGCCGTTCCTCATGGTAGGACAGAGCTAGCAGTGAGTGGTAAGGCATAGATCCTCATGGTAGGACAGAGCTAGCAGTGAGGGGTAATGTATAGATCCTCATGGTAGGACAGAGCTAGCAGTGAGGGGTAATGCATAGATCCTCATGGTAGGACAGAGCTAGCAGTGAGGGGTAATGTATAGATCCTCATGGTAGGACAGAGCTAGCAGTGAGGGGTAATGTATAGATCCTCATGGTAGGACAGAGCTAGCAGTGAGGGGTAATGTATAGATCCTCATGGTAGGACAGAGCTAGCAGTGAGGGGTAATGTATAGATCCTCATGGTAGGACAGAGCTAGCAGTGAGGGGTAATGTATAGATCCTCATGGTAGGACGGAGCTAGCAGTGAGGGGTAATGTATATGGTAGGACAGAGCTAGCAGTGAGTGGTAAGGCATAGATCCTCATGGTAGGACAGAGCTAGCAGTGAGGGGTAATGTATAGATCCTCATGGTAGGACGGAGCTAGCAGTGAGGGGTAATGTATATGGTAGGACAGAGCTAGCAGTGAGTGGTAAGGCATAGATCCTCATGGTAGGACAGAGCTAGCAGTGAGGGGTAATGTATAGATCCTCATGGTAGGACGGAGCTAGCAGTGAGGGGTAATGTATATGGTAGGACAGAGCTAGCAGTGAGGGGTAATGCATAGATCCTCATGGTAGGACAGAGCTAGCAGTGAGGGGTAATGTATAGATCCTCATGGTAGGACAGAGCAGTGAGAAAGTGGAACTGGTGCTTTGACTCGATATCAGGGGACATCGGCTGCTCTGATAGACAGACCTGATCCTCTCTCAATCAGAAGACTTGAGACACATTTGACAGAAGTACCCGAAAGTAACAAATTCTAGTATCGATGCTACTAAACGGTTAATGTTTTAGTACCATGCAATACTACTACAACACACACACACACACACACACACATGACTGGGGTTAGTCACAGCTACTGGTCAAGCTAACTTCCTGTTCTCAACGGTTGTTCCTGTGAACAAGACTTGTGTTTGTGTGACTGCGACACACTAGTGGAGCCTCACATGGCATCCTATTACCTAAAGGGCCTATAGTAGTATACTACCCTATAGGGCCCTGGTCTATAGTAGTATACTACCCTATAGGGCCCTGGTCTATAGTAGTACACTACCCTATAGGGCCCTGGTCTATAGTAGTATACTACCCTGGTCTATAGTAGTACACTACCCTGGTCTATAGTAGTACACTACCCTATAGGGCCCTGGTCTATAGTAGTATACTACCCTGGTCTATAGTAGTGCACTACCCTGGTCTATAGTAGTACACTACCCTGGTCTATAGTAGTATACTACCCTATAGGGCCCTGGTCTATAGTAGTGCACTACCCTGGTCTATAGTAGTACACTACCCTGGTCTATAGTAGTACACTACCCTGGTCTATAGTAGTATACTACCCTATAGGGCCCTGGTCTATAGTAGTACACTACCCTGGTCTATAGTAGTACACTACCCTGGTCTATAGTAGTATACTACCCTATAGGGCCCTGGTCTATAGTAGTGCACTACCCTGGTCTATAGTAGTACACTACCCTGGTCTATAGTAGTACACTACCCTGGTCTATAGTAGTGCACTACCCTGGTCTATAGTAGTACACTACCCTGGTCTATAGTAGTACGCTACCCTGGTCTATAGTAGTACACTACCCTGGTCTATAGTAGTACACTACCCTATAGGGCCCTGGTCTATAGTAGTACACTACCCTGGTCTATAGTAGTACACTACCCTGGTCTATAGTAGTATACTACCCTGGCCTATAGTAGTACACTACCCTGGTCTATAGTAGTATACTATCCTTATCTATAGTAGTACACTACCCTGTTCTATAGTAGTATACCACCCTGGTCTATAGTAGTACGCTACCCTGGTCTATAGTAGTACACTACCCTATAGGGCCCTGGTATATAGTAGTGCACTACCCTGGTCTATAGTAGTACACTACCCTGGTCTATAGTAGTATACTACCCTGGTCTATAGTAGTATACTACCCTGGTCTATAGTAGTACATTACCCTGGTCTATAGTAGTACACCACCCTGGTCTATAGTAGTACACTACCCTGGTCTATAGTAGTATACTACCCTTGTCTATAGTAGTACACTACCCTGGTCTATAGTAGTACACTACCCTATAGGGCCCTGGTCTATAGTAGTATACCACCCTGGTCTATAGTAGTATACTACCCTGGTCTATAGTAGTATACTAACCTGGTCTATAGTAGTACACCACCCTGGTCTATAGTAGTATACCACCCTGGTCCATAGTAGTACACCACCCTGGTCTATAGTAGTACACCACCCTGGTCTATAGTAGTACACTACCCTGGTCTATAGTAATATATTACCCTATAGGGCCCTGGTCTATAGTAGTACACTACCCTGGTCTATAGTAGTACACTACCCTGGTCTATAGTAGTACACTACCCTGGTCTATAGTAGCATACTACCCTGGTCTATAGTAGTATACCACCCTGGTCTATAGTAGTACACTACCCTGGTCTATAGTAGTATACCACCCTGGTCTATAGTAGTATACTACCCTGGTCTATAGTAGTACACTACCCTGGTCTATAGTAGTATATTACCCTATATGGCCCTGGTCTATAGTAGTATATTACCCTATAGGGCCCTGGTCTATAGTAGTACACTACCCTGGTCTATAGTAGTACACTACCCTGGTCTATAGTAGTATACCACCCTTGTCTATAGTAGTATACTACCCTTGTCTATAGTAGCACACTACCCTGGTCTATAGTAGTACACTACCCTATAGGGCCCTGGTCTATAGTAGTATACCACCCTGGTCTATAGTAGTATACTACCCTGGTCTATAGTAGTATACTACCCTGGTCTATAGTAGTACACCACCCTGGTCTATAGTAGTATACCACCCTGGTCCATAGTAGTACACCACCCTGGTCTATAGTAGTACACCACCCTGGTCTATAGTAGTACACTACCCTGGTCTATAGTAATATATTACCCTATAGGGCCCTGGTCTATAGTAGTACACTACCCTGGTCTATAGTAGTACACTACCCTGGTCTATAGTAGTATACCACCCTTGTCTATAGTAGTATACTACCCTTGTCTATAGTAGCACACTACCCTGGTCTATAGTAGTACACTACCCTATAGGGCCCTGGTCTATAGTAGTATACCACCCTGGTCTATAGTAGTATACTACCCTGGTCTATAGTAGTATACTACCCTGGTCTATAGTAGTACACCACCCTGGTCTATAGTAGTACACTACCCTGGTCTATAGTAGCATACTACCCTGGTCTATAGTAGTACACTACCCTGGTCTATAGTAGTACACTACCCTGGTCTATAGTAGTACACCACTCTGGTCTATAGTAGTATACTACCCTGGTCTATAGTAGTACACTACCCTGGTCTATAGTAGTATATTACCCTATATAGCCCTGGTCTATAGTAGTATATTACCCTATAGGGCCCTGGTCTATAGTAGTACACTACCCTGGTCTATAGTAGTACACTACCCTGGTCTATAGTAGTACACCACCCTGGTCTATAGTAGTACACTACCCTGGTCTATAGTAGTATACTACCCTGTTCTATAGTAGTATACCACCCTGGTCCATAGTAGTACACTACCCTGGTCTATAGTAGTACACTACCCTGGTCTATAGTAGTACACTACCCTGGTCTATAGTAGCATACTACCCTGGTCTACAGTAGCATACTACCCTGGTCTATAGTAGCACACCACCCTGGTCTATAGTAGTACACTACCCTGGTCTATAGTAGTACACTGCCCTGGTCTATAGTAGTACACTACCCTGGTCTATAGTAGTACACCACCCTGGTCTATAGTAGTACACTACCCTGGTCTATAGTAGTATACTACCCTGTTCTATAGTAGTATACCACCCTGGTCCATAGTAGTACACTACCCTGGTCTATAGTAGTACACCACCCTGGTCTATAGTAGTACACCACCCTGGTCTATAGTAGTATACTACCCTGGTCTATAGTAGTACACTACCCTGGCCTATAGTAGTATACCACCCTGGTCTATAGTAGTATACTACCCTTGTCTATAGTAGTATATTACCCTATAGGGCCCTGGTATATAGTAGTATACCACCCTGGTCTATAGTAGTATACCACCCTGGTCTATAGTAGTACACTACCCTGGTCTATAGTAGTATACCACCCTGGTCCATAGTAGTACACTACCCTGGTCCATAGTAGTACACTACCCTGGTCTATAGTAGTACACTACCCTGGTCTATAGTAGCATACTACCCTGGTCTATAGTAGCATACTACCCTGGTCTATAGTAGTGCACTGCCCTGGTCTATAGTAGTACACTACCCTGGTCTATAGTAGTATACCACCCTGGTCTATAGTAGTATACTACCCTGGTCTATAGTAGTATATTACCCTATAGGGCCCTGGTCTATAGTAGTACACTACCCTGGTCTATAGTAATATATTACCCTATAGGGCCCTGGTCTATAGTAGTACACTACCCTGGTCTATAGTAGTATACCACCCTGGTCTATAGTAGTACACTACCCTGGTCTATAGTAGTATACCACCCTGGTCTATAGTAGTACACTACCCTGGTCTATAGTAGTATACCACCCTGGTCTATAGTAGTACACTACCCTGGTCTATAGTAGCATACTACCCTGGTCTATAGTAGTACACCACCCTGGTCTATAGTAGTATACTACCCTGGTCTATAGTAGTACACTACCCTGGTCTATAGTAGTATACCACCCTGGTCTATAGTAGTATACTACCCTGGTCTATAGTAGTATATTACCCTATAGGGCCCTGGTCTATAGTAGTACACTACCCTGGTCTATAGTAGTACACTACCCTGGTCTATAGTAGTACACTACCCTGGTCTATAGTAGTATACTACCCTGGTCTATAGTAGTACACTACCCTGGTCTATAGTAGTACACTACCCTGGTCTATAGTAGTACACTACCCTGGTCTATAGTAGTATACCACCCTGGTCTGTAGTACGTTGGTACGCTCATAACACCATTATATACTGGAACATGTACCCTGATAACATGTAATGTGGTCTATTCATTCCTGACATGTAGATGGACTGGTTGAGGGTCGTTTTAATCATTATCAGATGAATGGAGATGTTGTTGTAGGGAAACCTTTTGTCTGTTAGAGAGAGAGACACACCCACACACACACACACTGAGAACACACACACACACACACACACAGTGAGAACACACACACAGTGAGAACACACACACACACACACACAGACACACACACAGACATACACACACACAGTGAGAACACACACACACACACACACAGTGAGAACACACACATACACACACAGTGAGAACACACACACACAGTGAGAACACACACACACACACACACACACACACACACACACAGTGAGAACACACACACACACACAGTGAGCACACACACACACACACAGTGAGATCACACACACACAGTGAGAACACACACACACACACACACACAGTCTCTCTATCAATCTGTCGCTCCCTACCGTCTCCCTACTGTCTCTCTCCCTCTACATTACCTACTGTAGAATATATTTAGCTCGGCCTCAGATAGCTGAAGTCAGCCAGCCAGTCAGTCAGTCATTGTGAAAGAGAACACAACATTACACAACCATCCCAAGACAAGACCAGACCTGACCCTGTCTGAGATGTTGACAACCAACCAACCATACAACCAATCAGCCAGCCAGCCAGTCAACCAACCAGCCAGCCAGCCAGTCAACCAGCCAGTCAACCAACCAGCCAGCCAGTCAACCAACCAACCAACCAACCAACCAACCAGCCAGCCAGCCAGTCAACCAACCAACCAGCCAGCCAGCCAGTCAACCAACCAGTCAACCAGCCAGTCAGTCAGCCAGCCAGTCAACCAACCAACCAGTCAGCCAGCCAGCCAGCCAGCCAGTCAACCAACCAACCAGCCTGCCAGCCAGCCAGCCAGTTAATCAACCAACCAGCCAGTCAGCCCGACAGTCAGCCAGTCAACCAACCAGCCATCCAGTCAACCAACCAACCAGTCAACCAGCCAGTCAACCAGCCAGCCAGCCAGTCAACCAACCAACCAGTCAGCCAGTCAACCTACCAGCCAGCCAGTCAGTCAACCAACCAGTCAGCCAGACAGCCAGCCAGTCAACCAGCCAGCCAGCCAGCCAGCCAGCCAGCCAGCCAGTTAGTCAGCCAACCAGTGTGCCACTCCTCTGATCTGATGTTTAGGCAGGAAAACAGGCAGGCCAATCACATTACCTCATGGTGAGTCACCACGCCTGTTTCTAGCGCCTTCTGTCTGACCCCCTTTCAGTTTGGTGCAACAAATACTGTCCCGTCAGAAACTCACACTGCCTTCAGAACGTATTCATACCCCTTATTCCACATTATGTACTTCGTGTCTGAATTCAAAATTTGATTTTGTTTTTAAATCTCTGCACATTTATTGAAAATGAAACACAGAAATGCACTACGTGACCAAAAGTATGTGGACACCTGCTCGTCGAACATCTCATTCCAAGATTATGGTCATTAATATGGAGTTGGTCCCCCCCTTTGCTGCTAGAACAGCCTCCACTCTTCTAGGAAGGCTTTAATATGGAGTTGTACCCCCCCTTTCCACTCTTCTGGGAAGGCTTTAATATGGAGTTGGACCCCCCTTTCCACTCTTCTGGGAAGGCTTTAATATGGAGTTGGACCCCCCCCTTTCCACTCTTCTGGGAAGGCTTTAATATGGAGTTGGACCCCCCTTTCCACTCTTCTGGGAAGGCTTTAATATGGAGTTGGACCCCCCTTTCCACTCTTCTGGGAAGGCTTTAATATGGAGTTGGACCCCCCTTTCCACTCTTCTGGGAAGGCTTTAATATGGAGTTGGACCCCCCTTTCCACTCTTCTGGGAAGGCTTTAATATGGAGTTGTACCCCCCTTTCCACTCTTCTGGGAAGGCTTTAATATGGAGTTGGACCCTCCTTTCCACTCTTCTGGGAAGGCTTTAATATGGAGTTGTCCCCCCTTTCCACTCTTCTGGGAAGGCTTTAATATGGAGTTGGACCCCCCCCTTTCCACTCTTCTGGGAAGGCTTTAATATGGAGTTGGACCCCCCTTTCCACTCTTCTGGGAAGGCTTTAATATGGAGTTGGACCCCCTTTCCACTCTTCTGGGAAGGCTTTAATATGGAGTTGGACCCCCCTTTCCACTCTTCTGGGAAGGCTTTAATATGGAGTTGGACCCCCCTTTCCACTCTTCTGGGAAGGCTTTAATATGGAGTTGGACCCCCTTTCCACTCTTCTGGGAAGGCTTTAATATGGAGTTGTACCCCCCTTTCCACTCTTCTGGGAAGGCTTTAATATGGAGTTGGACCCTCCTTTCCACTCTTCTGGGAAGGCTTTAATATGGAGTTGTCCCCCCTTTCCACTCTTCTGGGAAGGCTTTAATATGGAGTTGTACCCCCCTTTCCACTCTTCTGGGAAGGCTTTAATAAGGAGTTGTACCCCCCTTTCCACTCTTCTGGGAAGGCTTTAATATGGAGTTGTCCCCCCTTTCCACTCTTCTGGGAAGGCTTTAATATGGAGTTGTCCCCCCTTTGCTGCTATAACAGCCTCCACTCTTCTGGGAAGGTTTTCCACTAGATGTTGGAACGTTGCTGCTATAACAGCCTCCACTCTTCTGGGAAGGTTTTCCACTAGATGTTGGAACATTGCTGCTATAACAGCCTCCACTCTTCTGGGAAGGTTTTCCACTAGATGTTGGAACATTGCTGCTATAACAGCCTCCACTCTTCTGGGAAGGCTTTCCACTAGATGTTGGAACATTGCTGCTATAACAGCCTCCACTCTTCTGGGAAGGCTTTCCACTAGATGTTGGAACATTGCTGCTATAACAGCCTCCACTCTTCTGGGAAGGCTTTCCACTAGATGTTGGAACATTGCTGCTATAACAGCCTCCACTCTTCTGGGAAGGCTTTCCACTAGATGTTGGAACATTGCTGCTATAACAGTCTCCACTCTTCTGGGAAGGCTTTCCACTAGATGTTGGAACATTGCTGCTATAACAGCCTCCACTCTTCTGGGAAGGTTTTCCACTAGATGTAGGAACGTTGCTGCTATAACAGCCTCCACTCTTCTGGGAAGGTTTTCCACTAGATGTTGGAACATTGCTGCTATAACAGCCTCCACTCTTCTGGGAAGGTTTTCCACTAGATGTTGGAACATTGCTGCTATAACAGCCTCCACTCTTCTGGGAAGGTTTTCCACTAGATGTTGGAACATTGCTGCTATAACAGTCTCCACTCTTCTGGGAAGGTTTTCCACTAGATGTTGGAACATTGCTGATATAACAGCCTCCACTCTTCTGGGAAGGCTTTCCACTAGATGTTGGAACATTGCACCTATAACAGCCTCCATTCTTCTGGGAAGGTTTTCCACTAGATGTTGGAACATTGCTGATATAACAGCCTCCATTCTTCTGGGAAGGTTTTCCACTAGATGTTGGAACGTTGCTGCAGGGAGACTTGCTTCCATTCAGCCACAAGAGCATTAGTGTGGTCAGGCACTGATGTTGAGTGATTAGGCCTGGCTCGCAGTCGGCGTTCCAATTCATCCCAAAGGTTTTTGATTGGGTTGAGGTCAGGGCTCGGTGCAGGCCAGTCAAGTTCTTCCACACCGATCTCGACAAACCATTTCTGTATGGACCTCGCTTTGTGCACAGGGGCATTGTCATGCTGAAACAGGAAAGGGCCTTCCCCAAACTGTTTCCACAAAGTTGAAAGCACAGAATCATCTAGAATGTCATTGTATGCTGTAATGTTAACATTTCCCTTCACTGGAACTAAGGGGCCCGAACCATGAAAAACAGACCCAGACCATTATTCCTCCTCCACCAAACTTTACAGTTGTCACTATGCATTGGGGCAGGTAGCGTCCTCTTGGCATCCACCAAACCCAAATTGGTACTTTGAACTGCCAGATGGTGAAGCGTGATTCATCACTCCAGAGAACGCAT
Organism: Oncorhynchus mykiss; assembly: GCF_013265735.2. NCBI lineage: Eukaryota > Metazoa > Chordata > Actinopteri > Salmoniformes > Salmonidae > Oncorhynchus > Oncorhynchus mykiss. Next base: position 86,745,285 of record NC_048574.1, read on the forward strand.
TTTCACTTCTCTAGAGTCCAATGGCATTGAGCTTTACACCCCTCCAGTCAACGCTTGGCATCGCGTATGGTGATCTTAGGCTTGTGTGCTGCTGCTCGGCCATGGAAACCCATTTCATGAAGCTCCTGACTAACAGTTCTTGTTCTGACGTTGCTTCCAGAGGCAGTTTGGAACTCGGTAGTGAGGGGTTGCAAACGAAGACAGACGATTTTTACGCGCTTCAGCACTCGGCAGTCCCATTCTGTGAGCTTGTGTGGCCTACCACTTCGCGGCTGAGCCGTTGTTGCTCCTAGACTTTTCCACTTCACAATAACAGCACTTACAGTTGACCGGGTTAGCATTAGCAGAGCAGAAACTTCACCAACTGACTTGTTGGAAAAGTGGTGGTGCCATGTTGAAAATCACAGAGCTCTTCACTTTTTTTTATTTTAAATTTTTTACATTTAACCTTTTTTTATTTAACTAAGCAAGTCAGTTAAGAACACATTCTTATTTTACAATGACGGCCAACCCCTCCCCAAACCCGGACCACACTGGTCCAATTGTGTGTCGCAATGCCGTTCTACTGCCAATGTTTGTCTATGGCGATTGTGTCTGATTTTTATGGGTGTGGCTGAAATGGAAGAATGCACTAGTATGAAGGGGGTGTCCACATACACACACACACAACAGTATCTCATTTACATAAGTAGTCACACCCCCTTTTGCCTTGACACTCCAATGTTGTGTGTATATACAATGTATCTCGTTTACATAAGTAGTCACACCCCTTTGATCATCCTTGATGTCGCTACAACTTGATTGGAGTCCACCTGTGGCCAATTGTAATGAGTTGGAACATGGAACACACCTGTCTATATAAGGTTCCACAGTTGACAGAGCAGAAACTATACCAGGAAGTCCAGGGAACTGTTTGGAGATCTCTGAGAGAATTGTGATGAGGCATATATCTGGAGGAAAGGGTTATAAAACAACTTCTAGAGTTTTTGAAAGTTTCCAAGAGCACATTGGTCTCCAGACGACTCAGACTCTGTCTAGAGCTCGCTGTCTGACCAAACTGAGCAACCGAGCAAGAAGGACCTCGGTCAGGGAGGGGACCAGGAACCCAATGACCACTCTGACAGAACTACCGAGTTCCCGAGGTGAGATGGGAGAACCTGCCAGAAGGACAACGGTCAGGGAGGGAGACCAGGAACCCAATGACCACTCTGACGGAACTACAGAGTTCCCGAGGTGAGATGGGAGAACCTGCAAGAAGGACAACGGGTTTCTACAGCACTTCACCGATCTGGGCTTTATGGGGGAGTGGCCAGACGGAAACCACTCCCCAATTTAAAAAAAAAAGGCACATGACACCTGGAGATTGCAAAAAGGCATGTAAAAGACGAGGTAAAACATTCTGTGGTCCAACCAGGCACAGCTCATCACCTGTCTAACACCTTTCTTTACTGTGAAGCATGGTGGTGGCAGCATCATGCTGTGGGGATGCTTTTCAGCAGCAGGGACTGGGGAGACTGGTAAGGATGGAGGGAGCAATGAATGGAACCAAATACAGGCACATCCTTGATGAGAACCTGCTTGAGTGCAAACGACCTTAGACTGGGGGCGAAGATTTGACTGTTTTTCAGGGACTGGGAGACTAGTCAGGATCGAGGGAAAGATGAACGGAGCGAAGTACAGAGATCCTTGATGAAAACCTGCTTGAGTGCAAACGACCTTAGACTGGGGTGAAGATTTGTCAAAGCAACGCTGGAGTGGCTTCAGAACAAGAATGTGAAAGTGCTTGAGTGGCCCAGCCAGACTTGAATCCCATTGAAAATCTGTGGAAAGACTTAAAGATTGCTGTTCACCGCCACTCCCCATCTAACTTAAGAGTTTAAGAAAATCTGCAAGGAAGAATCGGAGAAAGTCCAGACGTGCAAAGCTGATTCAGACCTACCCAAGACGACTCAAAGCTGATACAGACCTACCCAAGACGACTCCAAGCTGATTCAGACCTACCCAAGACGACTCAAAGCTGATACAGACCTACCCAAGACGACTCCCAAGCTGATACAGACCTACCCAAGACGACTCCAAGCTGGTACAGACCTACCCAAGACGACTCCAAGCTGATACAGACCTACCCAAGACGACTCCAAGCTGATACAGACCTACCCAAGACGACTCAAAGCTTATACAGACCTACCCAATATGACTCAAAGCCGATGCAGACCTACCCAAGACGACTCCAAGCTGATACAGACCTACCCAAGACGACTCCAAGCTGATGCAGACCTACCCAAGACGACTCCAAGCTGATACAGACCTACCCAAGACGACTCAAAGCCGATACAGACCTACCCAAGACGACTCCAAGCTGGTACAGACCTACCCAAGACGACTCCAAGCTGATACAGACCTACCCAAGACGACTCCAAGCAGATACAGACCTACCCAAGACGACTCCAAGCTGGTACAGACCTACCCAAGACCTTAATTGTCACGTTGGGCCATCGAGGTGTGGTGACCTCACTGTCCATCACGTTGGGCCAATCGAGGTGTGGTGATCTCACCGTCCATCACGTTGGGCCCATCGAGGTGTGGTGACCTCACCGTCCATCACGTTGTCCCATAGAGGTGTGGTGACCTCACCGTCCATCACGTTGGGCCCATCGAGGTGTGGTGATCACCGTCCATCATGTTGTCCCATAGAGGTGTGGTGATCTCACCGTCCATCACGTTGGGCCCATAGAGATGTGGTGACCTCACCGTCCATCACGTTGGGCCCATAGAGGTGTGGTGACCTCACCGTCCATCACGTTGGGCCCATTGAGGTGTGGTGATCTCACCATCCATCACGTTGGCCCATCGAGGTGTGGTGACCTCACCTTCCATCACGTTAGGCCCATCGAGGTGTTTGTGACCTCACTGTCCATCACGTTGTCCCATCGAGGTGTGGTGACCTCACCGTCCATCACGTTGGGCCCATCGAGGTGTGGTGACCTCACCGTCCATCACGTTGGGCCCATCGAGGTGTGGTGAGCTCACCGTCCATCACGTTGGGCCCATCGAGATGTGGTGACCTCACCGTCCATCACGTTGGGCCCATCGAGGTGTGGTGACCTCACCGTCCATCACGTTGGGCCCATCAAGGTGTGGTGACCTCACCGTCCATCACGTTGTCCCATCGAGGTGTGGTGACCTCACCGTCCATCACGTTGGGCCCATAGAGGTGTGGTGACCTCACTGTCCATCACGTTGGGCCCATCGAGGTGTGGTGATCACCGTCCATCATGTTGTCCCATAGAGGTGTGGTGACCTCACCGTCCATCACGTTGGGCCCATAGAGGTGTGGTGACCTCACCGTCCATCACGTTGGGCCCATTGAGGTGTGGTGATCTCACCGTCCATCACGTTGTCCCATCGAGGTGTGGTGACCTCACTGTCCATCACGTTGGGCCCATCGAGGTGTGGTGATCACCGTCCATCATGTTGTCCCATAGAGGTGTGGTGACCTCACCGTCCATCACGTTGGGCCCATCGAGGTGTGGTGACCTCACCGTCCATCACGTTGGGCCCATCGAGGTGTGGTGACCTCACCGTCCATCACGTTGTCCCATCGAGGTGTGGTGACCTCACCGTCCATCACGTTGGCCCATAGAGGTGTGGTGACCTCACCGTCCATCACGTTGTCCCATCGAGGTGTGGTGACCTCACCGTCCATCACGTTGGCCCATAGAGGTGTGGTGACCTCACCGTCCATCACGTTGTCCCATCGAGGTGTGGTGACCTCACCGTCCATCACGTTGTCCCATCGAGGTGTGGTGACCTCACCGTCCATCACGTTGTCCCATCGAGGTGTGGTGACCTCACCGTCCATCACGTTGTCCCATCGAGGTGTGGTGACCTCACCGTCCATCACGTTGGGCCCATCGAGGTGTGGTGACCTCACCGTCCATCACGTTGTCCCATCGAGGTGTGGTGACCTCACCGTCCATCACGTTGTCCCATAGAGGTGTGGTGACCTCACCGTCTGGCCCATAGAGGTGTGGTGACCTCACCGTCTGGCCCATAGAGGTGTGGTGACCTCACCGTCTGGCCCGGTCTGAACAGAACACCGCACTTATTTGGTATTTTATTAGGATCCCCATTAGCTGTTGCCAAAGCAGCGGCTACTCTTCCTAGGGTCCACACAGAACACAGAACACAGAACACAGAGCACAGAGCACAGAGCACAGAGCACAGAACACAGAACACAGAACACAGAACACAGAGCACAGAACACAGAGCACAGAACACAGAGCACAGAACACAGAGCACAGAACACAGAGCACAGAACACAGAGCACAGAACACAGAGCACAGAGCACAGAACACAGAACACAGAACACAGGACACAGAACACAGAACATGACACACAATTCAGAACATCAATAGACAAGAACAGCTCAAGGACAGAACTATATACATTTTTAAAAAGGCCCATGTAGCCTCCATATCAATGCTTAAACACAAACTATCTGGGTCCAATAGGGGGAGAGGAGGTGTGGCCGGGAGGTGTGGCTTTATCTGTTTTGTGAAACCAGGTTTTCTGTTTATTTAAAGCAATATGAAATGGAAGGAAGTTCCATGCAATAAGGGCTATATATAATACTGTATGTTTTCTTGAATTTGTTCTGGATTTGGGGACTGTGAAAAGACCCCCGAGGGGCACGTCTGGTGGGGTAAGTGTGTGTGTCAGAGATGTGTGTAAGTTGATTTTGCAAACCATTTTTGGTTTTCAACACGATTGTTTCTTGTAAAAAGAAGTGATGCAGTCAGTCTCTCCTCAACTCTCAGCCAAGAGAGACTGGCAGCATAGTATTTATATCAGCCCTCTGATTACTATGAAGAGCAAGACGTGCCTCTCTGTTCTGGACCAGTTGCAGCTTCACTAGGTCTTTCCTTTGAAGCACTGGGACCACACGACTGGACAATAATCAAGATTAGACAAAACTAGAGACCCTGCAGGACTTGCTTTGTGGAGTGTGTTGTCAAAAATGCAGAGAATCTCTTTATTACGGCCCAGACCTCTCTCCATCTTTACAACCATCGAATCAATATGTTTTGACCATGACAGTTTACAATCTAAGGTAACGACCAGTAATTTAGTCTCCTCAACTTGTTCAGCAGCCACACCATTCATTACCAGATTCAGCTGAGGTAGCTTAGGGAATGATTTGTACCAAATACAAAACGCTCTTGGTTTTAGAGATGTTCAAGGACTAGTTTATTACTGGCCACCCGTTCTAATGTATTGTTATGTACTTCATCATGGGTTTGATTCCTGCTGGGGCCCACCTATACCTATACTATACCTATACTATACCTATACTATACCTATACCAAAACATGTAACCTATACTGTACCTATACTATACCTATACCTATACTATACCTATACCTATACCTATACTATACCAAAACATGTAACCTATACTATACCTATACTATACTGTACCAATACTATACCTATACTATACCTATACTATACTGTACCTATACTATACCTATACTATACCTATACTATACTGTACCTATACTATACCTATACTATACCTATACTATACCTATACTATACCTATACTATACCATACTATACCTATACTATACCTATACTATACCTATACTATACCTATACCTATACCAAAACATGTAAGCACCCATGACAAAGCCTCCCTCCCTCCCTCCCTCCCTCCCTCCCTCCCTCCCTCCCTCCCTCCCTCCCTCCTCTCCTCCTCTCCTCCTCTCCTCCCTCCCCTCCCTCCCTCCCCTCCCTCCCTCCCTCCCCTCCCTCCCTCCCCTCCCTCCCTCCCTCCCTCCCTCCCTCCCTCCCTCTCTCTCTCCTCCAGGTCCCCGAGATCATCAGTACGCTGCGTCAGGCCGGGAAGAGCTCGGCGCGCAACGATGACCTCGCGGCGCCCAAACCCGCCGCCTCTTCCTCAGAAGACTGTACTCCGTCCGCGTCGTCGGCCTTCGGCGCTGCCACCATGTTCGCCAAGAGGTTTGAGGTCCTGTTCTGTGGAAGAGTGACCGTCGCTCACAAGAAAGCCCCGCCCGCCTTGATTGACGAGTGCATCGAGAAATTCAGCCAATCCGTAGGGGCCGGGGGCGATCCTAAACCAGAAAGTGGCGGTGGATTGGTGGACGGGCTGCGGAGAGCTCTGGCCTTGCCGACGCTAACGCGAGATGGAGGAACTGGGGATGGAGCGGTCAGGGGAGGAGGATACGGTGCCTCAAGTGGTGGGAGGCCGGTGGTGTTCCAACCAGACCCCAGTTTCCCCTGCCTCCGGGCCCTGGATGAGAACGGCCTGTCACCTGAACTACACACACACACCGCTGGGGTCCAGCCCACCAGTCTACAGGAGAACAGGACCATGCTGTTCATGGTAACTAACACACAGACACACACACACACACACACACACACACACACACACACACACACACACAACATCCT
>NC_048574.1:86759264-86766764 GCF_013265735.2 Oncorhynchus mykiss
GTAGGCCTAGTCTGTCTGTCTGTATGTCTGTCTGTCTGTCTGTATGTCTGCCTGTCTGTCTGTAGGCCTAGTCTGTCTGTCTGTCTGTCTGTCTGTCTGTCTGTCTGTCTGTAGGCCTAGTCTGTCTGTCTGTCTGTCTGTAGGCCTAGTCTGTCTGTCTGTCTGTCTGTCTGTAGGCCTAGTCTGTCTGTCTGTCTGTCTGTCTGTAGGCCTAGTCTGTCTGTCTGTCTGTCTGTCTGTAGGCCTAGTCTGTCTGTCTGTCTGTCTGTAGGCCTAGTCTGTCTGTCTGTCTGTCTGTCTGTCTGTAGGCCTAGTCTGTCTGTCTGTCTGTAGGCCTAGTCTGTCTGTCTGTCTGTCTGTCTGTAGGCCTAGTCTGTCTGTCTGTCTGTCTGTCTGTAGGCCTAGTCTGTCTGTCTGTCTGTCTGTAGGCCTAGTCTGTCTGTCTGTCTGTCTGTCTGTCTGTAGGCCTAGTCTGTCTGTCTGTCTGTCTGTCCGTCCGTCCGTCCGTCCGTCCGTCCGTCCTCAATGTAAAGGTCTTTATTGGGAAACACATGTTAACATTGCCAAAGCATATTATGTAAATATACAGTGTTGTAACGATGTGCAAATAGTTAAAGTACAAAAGGGAAAATAAATAAATATTTTGCAACAGGTTACAAAACATTTCTTTGGAAGAGCAGCTCAGTTTCCGCCTCATTTGTGTGGGCAGTGAGCACATAGCCTGTCTTCTCTTGAGAGCCATGTCTGCCTACGGCGGCCTTTCTCAATAGCAAGGCTATGCTCACTGAGTCTGTACATAGTCAAAGCTTTCCTTAAGTTTGGATCAGTCACAGTGGTCAGGTATTCTGCCACTGTGTACTCTCTGTTTAGGGGCAGGTATTCTGCCGCTGTGTTCTCTCTGTTTAGGGTCAGTCACAGTGGTCAGGTATTCTGCCACTGTGTCCTCTCTGTTTAGGGTCAGTCACAGTGGTCAGATATTCTGCCACTGTGTACTCTCTGTTTAGGGTCAGTCACAGTGGTCAGGTATTCTGCCACTGTGTCCTCTCTGTTTAGGGTCAGTCACAGTGGTCAGGTATTCTGCCGCTGTGTACTCTCTGTTTAGGGTCAGTCACAGTGGTCAGGTATTCTGCCACTGTGTACTCTCTGTTTAGGGTCAGTCACAGTGGTCAGGTATTCTGCCACTGTGTCCTCTCTGTTTAGGGTCAGTCACAGTGGTCAGGTATTCTGCCGCTGTGTACTCTCTGTTTAGGGTCAGTCACAGTGGTCAGGTATTCTGCCACTGTGTCCTCTCTGTTTAGGGTCAGTCACAGTGGTCAGGTATTCTGCCACTGTGTCCTCTCTGTTTAGGGTCAGTCACAGTGGTCAGGTATTCTGCCACTGTGTCCTCTCTGTTTAGGGTCAGTCACAGTGGTCAGGTATTCTGCCGCTGTGTCCTCTCTGTTTAGGGTCAGTCACAGTGGTCAGGTATTCTGCCGCTGTGTCCTCTCTGTTTAGGGTCAGTCACTGTGTACTCTCTGTTTAGGGTCAGTCACAGTGGTCAGGTATTCTGCCGCTGTGTCCTCTCTGTTTAGGGTCAGTCACAGTGGTCAGGTATTCTGCCACTGTGTCCTCTCTGTTTAGGGTCAGTCACAGTGGTCAGGTATTCTGCCACTGTGTCCTCTCTGTTTAGGGTCAGTCACAGTGGTCAGGTATTCTGCCACTGTGTCCTCTCTGTTTAGGGCCAAATAACATTCTAATTTTCTCTGTTTTTTTGTTAATTCTTTCCAATTATGTCAAGTAATTATATTTTTGTTTTCTCTCTCTCTCCTATCTCTCTCTCTCTCTCCTATCTCTCTCTCTCCTATCTCTCTCTCTATCTCTCTCTTCTATCTCTCTCTCTTCTATCTCTCTCTCTTCTATCTCTCTCTCTTCTATCTCTCTCTCTTCTATCTCTCTCTTATCTCTCTCTCTGTCTCTCTCTGTGTCTCCTCCCTCTCTCTTGCTCCTCTATCTCTCTCTAGGTACCAGAGGCTCCAGCCCCAGTAGAGGTCCAGTCCAGTAGCAGACAGAGATTAGAGCAGTTTAAAACCAGAGCAAAACGCTCCCTCACAGAGTCACTGGAGGGCATCTGGAAGGTAGGGGGAAGTGGTCTGGAAGGTAGGGGGAAGTGGTCTGGAAGGTAGGGGGAAGTGGTCTGGAAGGTAGGGGGAAGTGGTCTGGAAGGTAGGGGGAAGTGGTCTGGAAGGTAGGGGGAAGTGGTCTGGAAGGTAGGGGGAAGTGTATGCGCGTCTGTTTTAACGTGTGTGAGAACCTGTGTGTGTGAGAACCTGTGTGTGTGTTAATCTGTGTGTGTGTTAATCTGTGTGTGTGTGTTAATCTGTTTGTGTGTGTGTTCTGTTTCTCCAGGGAAGTAGCAAAACCAGGGCTCAGAGAGAGAACAGTGAAGGAGACATCAGTTCATCTGACTCTACACTGAACTCCACTGAACAGGTATCTAACTCTACTAGACAGGTATCTAACTCTACTAGACAGGTATCTATCTATATCTAACTCTACTAGACAGGTATCTAACTCTACTAGACAGGTATCTAACTCTACTAGACAGGTATCTAACATCTACTAGACAGGTATCTAACTCTACTAAACAGGTATCTATATATATCTAACTCTACTAGACAGGTATCTAACTCTACTAGACAGGTATCTATCTATATCTAACTCTACTAGACAGGTATCTATATCTAACTCTACTAGACAGGTATCTAACTCTACTAGACAGGTATCTAACTCTACTAGACAGGTATCTATCTATATCTAACTCTACTAGACAGGTATCTAACTCTACTAGACAGGTATCTAACTCTACTAGACAGGTATCTAACTCTACTGGACAGGTATTTAACTCTACTAGACAGGTATCTAACTCCACTAGACAGGTATCTAACTCTACTAGACAGGTATCTAACTCTACTAGACAGGTATCTAACTCCACTAGACAGGTATCTAACTCCACTAGACAGGTATCTAACTCCACTAGACAGGTATCTAACTCTACTAGACAGGTATCTAACTCTACTAGACAGGTATCTAACTCTACGGAACAGGTATCTAACTCTACTAGACAGGTATCTAACTCTACTAGACAGGTATCTAACTCTACTAGACAGGTATCTAACTCTACTAGACAGGTATCTAACTCTACTAGACAGGTATCTAACTCTACTAGACAGGTATCTAACTCTACTAGACAGGTATCTAACTCTACGGAACAGGTATCTAACTCCACTAGACAGGTATCTAACTCTACTAGACAGGTATCTAACTCTACTAGACAGGTATCTAACTCTACGGAACAGGTATCTAACTCTACTAGACAGGTATCTAACTCTACTAGACAGGTATCTAACTCTACGGAACAGGTATCTAACTCTACTAGACAGGTATCTAACTCTACTAGACAGGTATCTAACTCTACTAGACAGGTATCTAACTCTACTAGACAGGTATCTAACTCTACTAGACAGGTATCTAACTCTACTAGACAGGTATCTAACTCTACTAGACAGGTATCTAACTCTACGGAACAGGTATCTAACTCTACGGAACAGGTATCTAACTCTACTAGACAGGTATCTAACTCTACTAGACAGGTATCTAACTCCACTAGACAGGTATCTAACTCTACTAGACAGGTATCTAACTCTACTAGACAGGTATCTATCTATATCTAACTCTACTAGACAGGTATCTAACTCTACTAGACAGATATCTAACTCTACTAGACAGGTATCTAACATCTACTAGACAGGTATCTAACATCTACTAGACAGGTATCTAACATCTACTAGACAGGTATCTAACTCTACTAGACAGGTATCTATCTATATCTAACTCTACTAGACAGGTATCTAACTCTACTAGACAGGTATCTAACTCTACTAGACAGGTATCTAACATCTACTAGACAGGTATCTAACATCTACTAGACAGGTATCTAACTCTACTAGACAGGTATCTATCTATATCTAACTCTACTAGACAGGTATCTAACTCTACTAGACAGGTATCTAACATCTACTAGACAGGTATCTAACTCTACTAGACAGGTATCTATCTATATCTAACTCTACTAGACAGGTATCTAACTCTACTAGACAGGTATCTATCTATATCTAACTCTACTAGACAGGTATCTATATCTAACTCTACTAGACAGGTATCTATCTATATCTAACTCTACTAGACAGGTATCTAACTCTACTAGACAGGTATCTAACTCTACTAGACAGGTATCTAACTCTACTAGACAGGTATCTAACTCTACTAGACAGATATCTAACTCTACTAGACAGGTATCTAACATCTACTAGACAGGTATCTAACTCTACTAGACAGGTATCTAACTCTACTAGACAGGTATCTAACATCTACTAGACAGGTATCTAACATCTACTAGACAGGTATCTAACTCTACTAGACAGGTATCTATCTATATCTAACTCTACTGGACAGGTATCTAACTCCACTAGACAGGTATCTAACTCTACTAGACAGGTATCTAACTCTACTAGACAGGTATCTAACTCTACTAGACAGGTATCTAACATCTACTAGACAGGTATCTAACATCTACTAGACAGGTATCTAACTCTACTAGACAGGTATCTATCTATATCTAACTCTACTGGACAGGTATCTAACTCCACTAGACAGGTATCTAACTCTACTAGACAGGTATCTAACTCTACTAGACAGGTATATAACATCTACTAGACAGGTATCTAACATCTACTAGACAGGTATCTAACTCTACTAGACAGATATCTAACTCTACTAGACAGGTATCTAACATCTACTAGACAGGTATCTAACATCTACTAGACAGGTATCTAACTCTACTAGACAGGTATCTAACATCTACTAGACAGGTATCTAACATCTACTAGACAGGTATCTAACATCTACTAGACAGGTATCTAACTCTACTAGACAGGTATCTAACTCTACTGGACAGGTATTTAACTCTACTAGACAGGTATCTAACTCCACTAGACAGGTATCTAACTCTACTAGACAGGTATCTAACATCTACTAGACAGGTATCTAACTCTACTAGACAGGTATCTAACTCTACTAGACAGGTATCTAACTCCACTAGACAGGTATCTAACTCCACTAGACAGGTATCTAACTCCACTAGACAGGTATCTAACTCTACTAGACAGGTATCTAACTCTACTAGACAGGTATCTAACTCTACGGAACAGGTATCTAACTCTACTAGACAGGTATCTAACTCTACTAGACAGGTATCTAACTCTACGGAACAGGTATCTAACTCTACTAGACAGGTATCTAACTCTACTAGACAGGTATCTAACTCTACTAGACAGGTATCTAACTCTACTAGACAGGTATCTAACTCTACTAGACAGGTATCTAACTCTACTAGACAGGTATCTAACTCTACTAGACAGGTATCTAACTCTACTAGACAGGTATCTAACTCTACTAGACAGGTATCTAACTCTACTAGACAGGTATCTAACTCTACTAGACAGGTATTTAACTCTACTAGACAGGTATCTAACTCTACTAGACAGGTATCTAACTCTACTAGACAGGTATCTAACTCTACTAGACAGGTATTTAACTCTACTAGACAGGTATCTAACTCTACTAGACAGGTATCTAACTCTACTAGACAGGTATCTAACTCTACTAGACAGGTATCTAACTCTACTAGACAGGTATCTAACTCTACTAGACAGGTATTTAACTCTACTAGACAGGTATCTAACTCTACTAGACAGGTATCTAACTCTACTAGACAGGTATCTAACTCTACTAGACAGGTATCTAACTCTACTAGAGGACATTTCTCCAAAAAGTACGATCTTCGTCCCCATGTGCAGTTGCAAACCGTAGTCTGGCTTTTTTTATGGCGGTTTTGGAGCAGTAGCTTCTCCTTGCCGAGCGGCCTTTCAGGTTATGTCTATATCGGACTCGTTCTACTGTGGATATAGATACATTTGTACCTGTTTCCTCCAGCATTTTCACAAGGTCCTTTGCTGTTGTTCTGGGATTGATTTGCACTTTTCGCACCAAAGTACGTTCATCTCTAGGTGACAGAGCACGTCTCCTTCCTGAGCGGTATGACGGCTGCGTGGTCCCATGGTGTTTATACTTGTGTACTATTGTTTGTACAGATGAACGTGCTACCTTCAGGGGTTTTGGAAAATGCTCTGAAGGATGAACCAGACTTGTGGAGGTCTACAATTTCTTTCTGAGGTCTTGGCTGATTTCTTTTGATTTTCCCATGATTGATTGAAAAACGAGTTTTAATGACTCCAACTTAAGTGTATATAAACTTCCGACTTCAATTGTCAACCCATCAAGTACGGAGTCAGACCCCCCCCCCCCCCCCCCTTTGCCTCCAGAACAGCCTGAATTATTTGGGGCGTGGATTCTACAAGGTGTCAGAAACGTTCTACAGGGATGTTGATGTCATCCCAAAGACGTTCTATCGAGCTCGGTCAGCGACAGTGTTTTCAGAGGTGGTCGGTCAGCAACAGTGTCTCAGAGGTGGTCGGTCAGCGACAGTGTTTTCAGAGGTGGTCGGTCAGCGACAGTGTTTTCAGAGGTGCTCGGTCAGCGACAGTGTCTCAGAGGTGCTCGGTCAGCGACAGTGTCTCAGAGGTGGTCGGTCAGCGACAGTGTCTCAGAGGTGGTCGGTCAGCGACAGTGTCTCAGAGGTGGTCGGTCAGCGACAGTGTCTCAGAGGTGGTCGGTCAGCGACAGTGTCTCAGAGGTGGTCGGTCAGCGACAGTGTCTCAGAGGTGGTCGGTCAGCGACAGTGTCTCAGAGGTGGTCGGTCAGCGACAGTGTTTCAGAGGTGGTCGGTCAGCGACAGTGTTTTCAGAGGTGCTCGGTCAGCGACAGTGTTTTCAGAGGTGGTCGGTCAGCGACAGTGTCTCAGAGGTGGTCGGTCAGCGACAGTGTCTCAGAGGTGGTCGGTCAGCGACAGTGTCTCAGAGGTGGTCGGTCAGCGACAGTGTCTCAGAGGTGGTCGGTCAGCGACAGTGTCTCAGAGGTGCTGTGGCGTTCAAACGTTGTTCAACTGGTATCAAGGGTCAATAGCGAAAAACGAGTTTTAATGACTCCAACCTATCCAGAACAGCCTGAATTATTCGGGGCATGAACACGTTGCTTAACTGGTATCAAGGGACATTAGCGTGCGCCAGGAAAACATCCCCCTCACCATTCCACCACAGACACCAGGCAGGACGGGGCCAAATCCGGACTCTGCCGTCAGCTTCAAGCAACAGGAACCGGGATTCAACAGACAGGTTTTTCAACTCATTTGTCCAGTGTTGATGATGTTATGTCCACTGGAGACAGTTATCTGTTATCTGATAGGACTGCAACCCTGTGTGGTCGTCTGCTGTAAATAGCCAATCGGTGACGAGAAACCGATCAGTTGTGCGTTCCGAGATGCCGTTCTGCACACCACTGTTGAAC
>NC_048574.1:86771764-86779264 GCF_013265735.2 Oncorhynchus mykiss
AGATTCTAAATGATTCCTTCTAGTTCTAGAATGTGAATGTGAATCTACTGCATGTGGTTTGTCTCAAGATAAAGATTCTAAATGATTCCTTCTAGTTCTAGAATGTGAATGTGAATCTACTGCATGTGGTTTGTCTCAAGATAAAGATTCTAAATGATTCCTTCTAGTTCTAGAATGTGAATGTGAATCTACTGCATGTGGTTTGTCTCAAGATAAAGATTCTAAATGATTCCTTCTAGTTCTAGAATGTGAATGTGAATCTACTGCATGTGGTTTGTCTCAAGATAAAGATTCTAAATGATTCCTTCTAGTTCTAGAATGTGAATGTGAATCTACTGCATGTGGTTTGTCTCAAGATAAAGATTCTAAATGATTCCTTCTAGTTCTAGAATGTGAATGTGAATCTACTGCATGTGGTTTGTCTCAAGATAAAGATTCTAAATGATTCCTTCTAGTTCTAGAATGTGAATGTGAATCTACTGCATGTGGTTTGTCTCAAGATAAAGATTCTAAATGATTCCTTCTAGTTCTAGAATGTGAATGTGAATCTACTGCATGTGGTTTGTCTCAAGATAAAGATTCTAAATGATTCCTTCTAGTTCTAGAATGTGAATGTGAATCTACTGCTTGTGGTTTGTTTCAAGATAAAGATTCTAAATGATTCCTTCTAGTTCTAGAATGTGAATGTGAATCTACTGCATGTGGTTTGTCTCAAGATAAAGATTCTAAATGATTCCTTCTAGTTCTAGAATGTGAATGTGAATCTACTGCTTGTGGTTTGTTTCAAGATAAAGATTCTAAATGATTCCTTCTAGTTCTAGAATGTGAATGTGAATCTACTGCATGTGGTTTGTCTCAAGATAAAGATTCTAAATGATTCCTTCTAGTTCTAGAATGTGAATCTACTGCATGTTGTTTGTTTCAAGATAAAGATTCTAAATGATTCCTTCTAGTTACTCCTGATTTGAGCCAATAGCTTTTCAATAGGAAGTCATGAGATGACGGTCAACAGAACAGATGTTTGTCCGTCATGAGACCCACTGTGAAAAAAACCGGACATTGATGACTTCATGTGTGTCCCAGAGACCGTACAGAACAGCTGTGTCCTGAGCCCTCAGAGCACAGACTGGTGTAATGACAGCACCTGGCCACTAGATGGCACTGTTGCTTTGTGACTTACTGTTAGTCGTGGACTTCGTTCGACTTGGACTTTGGAGCCACGTAAATCCAACAGGCAACACATTCAAAGATCAGTAGAGACTAGGTTACTGTCGGTCTGGTACAGTAGAGACTGGGTTACTGTTGGTCTGGTACAGTAGAGACTGGGTTACTGTTGGTCTGGTACAGTAGAGACTGGGTTACTGGGTTACTGTCGGTCTGGTACAGTAGAGACTGGGTTACTGTCGGTCTGGTACATTAGAGACTGGGTTACTGTCGGTCTAGTACAGTAGAGACTGGGTTACTGTCGGTCTGGTACAGTAGAGACTGGGTTACTGTCGGTCTGGTACATTAGAGACTGGGTTACTGTCGGTCTGGTACAGTAGAGACTGGGTTACTGTTGGTCTGGTACAGTAGAGACTAGGTTACTGTTGGTCTGGTACAGTAGAGACTGGGTTACTGTTGGTCTGGTACATTAGAGACTGGGTTACTGTTGGTCTGGTACAGTAGAGACTGGGTTACTGTCGGTCTGGTACATTAGAGACTGGGTTACTGTTGGTCTGGTACAGTAGAGACTGGGTTACTGTTGGTCTGGTACAGTAGAGACTAGGTTACTGTTGGTCTGGTACAGTAGAGACTGGGTTACTGTTGGTCTGGTACAGTAGAGACTGGGTTACTGTTGGTCTGGTACAGTAGAGACTGGGTTACTGTCGGTCTGGTACAGTAGAGACTGGGTTACTGGGTTACTGTCGGTCTGGTACAGTAGAGACTGGGTTACTGTCGGTCTGGTACATTAGAGACTGGGTTACTGTTGGTCTGGTACAGTAGAGACTGGGTTACTGTCGGTCTGGTACAGTAGAGACTGGGTTACTGTTGGTCTGGTACAGTAGAGACTGGGTTACTGGGTTACTGTCGGTCTAGTACAGTAGAGACTGGGTTACTGGGTTACTGTCGGTCTGGTACAGTAGAGACTGGGTTACTGTCGGTCTGGTACATTAGAGACTGGGTTACTGTTGGTCTGGTACAGTAGAGACTGGGTTACTGTCGGTCTGGTACAGTAGAGACTGGGTTACTGTCGGTCTGGTACAGTAGAGACTGGGTTACTGTCGGTCTGGTACAGTAGAGACTGGGTTACTGTCGGTCTGGTACAGTAGAGACTGGGTTACTGTCGGTCTGGTACAGTAGAGACTGGGTTACTGTCGGTCTGGTACAGTAGAGACTGGGTTACTGTTGGTCTGGTACAGTAGAGACTAGGTTACTGTTGGTCTGGTACAGTAGAGACTGGGTTACTGTCGGTCTGGTACAGTAGAGACTGGCTTACTGTCGGTCTGGTACAGTAGAGACTGGGTTACTGTCGGTCTGGTACATTAGAGACTGGGTTACTGTTTGTCTGGTACAGTAGAGACTGGGTTACTGTCGGTCTGGTACATTAGAGACTGGGTTACTGTTGGTCTGGTACAGTAGAGACTGGGTTACTGTTGGTCTGGTACAGTAGAGACTGGGTTACTGTTGGTCTGGTACAGTAGAGACTGGGTTACTGTTGGTCTGGTACAGTAGAGACTGGGTTACTGTCGGTCTGGTACAGTAGAGACTGGGTTACTGTTGGTCTGGTAAAGTAGAGACTGGGTTACTGTTGGTCTGGTACAGTAGAGACTGGGTTACTGTTGGTCTGGTACAGTAGAGACTAGGTTACTGTCGGTCTGGTACAGTAGAGACTGGGTTACTGTTGATCTGGTACAGTAGAGACTGGGTTACTGTTGGTCTGGTACAGTAGAGACTGGGTTACTGTTGGTCTGGTACAGTAGAGACTGGGTTACTGTTGGTCTGGTACAGTAGAGACTGGGTTACTGTCGGTCTGGTACAGTAGAGACTGGGTTACTGTCGGTCTGGTACATTAGAGACTGGGTTACTGTTGGTCTGGTACAGTAGAGACTGGGTTACTGTTGGTCTGGTACAGTAGAGACTGGGTTACTGTTGGTCTGGTACAGTAGAGACTGGGTTACTGTTTGTCTGGTACAGTAGAGACTGGGTTACTGTCGGTCTGGTACATTAGAGACTGGGTTACTGTTGGTCTGGTACAGTAGAGACTGGGTTACTGTTGGTCTGGTACAGTAGAGACTGGGTTACTGTTGGTCTGGTACAGTAGAGACTGGGTTACTGTTGGTCTGGTACAGTAGAGACTGGGTTACTGTCGGTCTGGTACAGTAGAGACTGGGTTACTGTTGGTCTGGTAAAGTAGAGACTGGGTTACTGTTGGTCTGGTACAGTAGAGACTGGGTTACTGTCGGTCTGGTACAGTAGAGACTAGGTTACTGTCGGTCTGGTACAGTAGAGACTGGGTTACTGTTGATCTGGTACAGTAGAGACTGGGTTACTGTTGGTCTGGTACAGTAGAGACTGGGTTACTGTTGGTCTGGTACAGTAGAGACTGGGTTACTGTTGGTCTGGTACAGTAGAGACTGGGTTACTGTCGGTCTGGTACAGTAGAGACTGGGTTACTGTTGGTCTGGTAAAGTAGAGACTGGGTTACTGTTGGTCTGGTACAGTAGAGACTGGGTTACTGTTGGTCTGGTACAGTAGAGACTAGGTTACTGTCGGTCTGGTACAGTAGAGACTGGGTTACTGTTGATCTGGTACAGTAGAGACTGGGTTACTGTTGGTCTGGTACAGTAGAGACTGGGTTACTGTTGGTCTGGTACAGTAGAGACTGGGTTACTGTTGGTCTGGTACAGTAGAGACAGGGTTACTGTTGGTCTTGTACAGTAGAGACTGGGTTACTGTTGGTCTGGTACAGTAGAGACTGGGTTACTGTTGGTCTGGTACAGTAGAGACTGGGTTACTGTTGGTCTGGTACAGTAGAGACTGGGTTATTGTCGGTCTGGTACAGTAGAGACTGGGTTACTGTCGGTCTGGTACAGTAGACTGGGTTACTGTCGGTCTGGTACAGTAGAGACTGGGTTACTGTTGGTCTGGTACAGTAGAGACTGGGTTACTGTCGGTCTGGTACAGTAGAGACTGGGTGACTGTCGGTCTGGTACAGTAGAGACTGGGTTACAGTCGGTCTGGTACAGTAGAGACTGGGTTACTGTTGGTCTGGTACAGTAGAGACTGGGTTACTGTTGGTCTGGTACAGTAGAGACTGGGTTACTGTCGGTCTGGTACAGTAGAGACTGGGTTACTGGTCTGGTACAGTAGAGACTGGGTTACTGTTGGTCTGGTACAGTAGAGACTGGGTTACTGTTGGTCTGGTACAGTAGAGACTGGGTTACTGTTGGTCTGGTACAGTAGAGACTGGGTGACATTTGGTCTGGTACATTAGAGACTGGGTTACTGGGTTACTGTTGGTCTGGTACAGTAGAGACTGGGTTACTGGGTTACTGTCGGTCTGGTACAGTAGAGACTGGGTTACTGTTGGTCTGGTACAGTAGAGACTGGGTGACTGTCGGTCTGGTACATTAGAGACTGGGTTACTGTCGGTCTGGTACAGTAGAGACTGGGTTACTGTTGGTCTGGTACAGTAGAGACTAGGTTACTGTTGGTCTGGTACAGTAGAGACTGGGTTACTGTTGGTCTGGTACATTAGAGACTGGGTTACTGTTGGTCTGGTACATTAGAGACTGGGTTACTGTCGGTCTGGTACATTAGAGACTGGGTTACTGTTGGTCTGGTACAGTAGAGACTGGGTTACTGTTGGTCTGGTACAGTAGAGACTAGGTTACTGTTGGTCTGGTACAGTAGAGACTGGGTTACTGTTGGTCTGGTACAGTAGAGACTGGGTTACTGTCGGTCTGGTACAGTAGAGACTGGGTTACTGGGTTACTCTCGGTCTGGTACAGTAGAGACTGGGTTACTGGGTTACTGTCGGTCTGGTACAGTAGAGACTGGGTTACTGTCGGTCTGGTACATTAGAGACTGGGTTACTGTTGGTCTGGTACAGTAGAGACTGGGTTACTGTCGGTCTGGTACAGTAGAGACTGGGTTACTGTTGGTCTGGTACAGTAGAGACTGGGTTACTGGGTTACTGTCGGTCTAGTACAGTAGAGACTGGGTTACTGGGTTACTGTCGGTCTGGTACAGTAGAGACTGGGTTACTGTCGGTCTGGTACATTAGAGACTGGGTTACTGTTGGTCTGGTACAGTAGAGACTGGGTTACTGTCGGTCTGGTACAGTAGAGACTGGGTTACTGGTCTGGTACAGTAGAGACTGGGTTACTGTTGGTCTGGTACAGTAGAGACTGGGTTACTGCCGGTCTGGTACAGTAGAGACTGGGTTACTGTCGGTCTGGTACAGTAGAGACTGGGTTACTGTTGGTCTGGTACAGTAGAGACTAGGTTACTGTTGGTCTGGTACAGTAGAGACTGGGTTACTGTCGGTCTGGTACAGTAGAGACTGGCTTACTGTCGGTCTGGTACAGTAGAGACTGGGTTACTGTCGGTCTGGTACATTAGAGACTGGGTTACTGTTGGTCTGGTACAGTAGAGACTGGGTTACTGTCGGTCTGGTACATTAGAGACTGGGTTACTGTTGGTCTGGTACAGTAGAGACTGGGTTACTGTTGGTCTGGTACAGTAGAGACTGGGTTACTGTTGGTCTGGTACAGTAGAGACTGGGTTACTGTTGGTCTGGTACAGTAGAGACTGGGTTACTGTCGGTCTGGTACAGTAGAGACTGGGTTACTGTTGGTCTGGTAAAGTAGAGACTGGGTTACTGTTGGTCTGGTACAGTAGAGACTGGGTTACTGTTGGTCTGGTACAGTAGAGACTGGGTTACTGTTGGTCTGGTACAGTAGAGACTGGGTTACTGTTGGTCTGGTACAGTAGAGACTGGGTTACTGTTGGTCTGGTACAGTAGAGACTGGGTTACTGTTGGTCTGGTACAGTAGAGACTAGGTTACTGTCGGTCTGGTACAGTAGAGACTGGGTTACTGTTGATCTGGTACAGTAGAGACTGGGTTACTGTTGGTCTGGTACGGTAGAGACTGGGTTACTGTTGGTCTGGTACAGTAGAGACTGGGTTACTGTTGGTCTGGTACAGTAGAGACAGGGTTACTGTTGGTCTTGTACAGTAGAGACTGGGTTACTGTTGGTCTGGTACAGTAGAGACTGGGTTACTGTTGGTCTGGTACAGTAGAGACTGGGTTACTGTTGGTCTGGTACAGTAGAGACTGGGTTATTGTCGGTCTGGTACAGTAGAGACTGGGTTACTGTCGGTCTGGTACAGTAGAGACTGGGTTACTGTCGGTCTGGTACAGTAGAGACTGGGTTACTGTCGGTCTGGTACAGTAGAGACTGGGTTACTGTTGGTCTGGTACAGTAGAGACTGGGTTACTGTCGGTCTGGTACAGTAGAGACTGGGTGACTGTCGGTCTGGTACAGTAGAGACTGGGTTACTGTTGGTCTGGTACAGTAGAGACTGGGTTGCTGTTGGTCTAGTACAGTAGAGACTAGGTTACTGTCGGTCTGGTACAGTAGAGACTGGGTTACTGTCGGTGTGGTACAGTAGAGACTGGGTTACTGTCGGTGTGGTACAGTAGAGACTGGGTTACTGTCGGTCTGGTACAGTAGAGACTAGGTTACTGTCGGTCTGGTACAGTAGAGACTGGGTTACTGTCGGGTTGGTACAGTAGAGACTGGGTTACTGTTGGTCTGGTACAGTAGAGACTGGGTGACTGTTGGTCTGGTACAGTAGAGACTGGGTTACTGTCGGTCTGGTACAGTAGAGACTGGGTTACTGTTGGTCTGGTACAGTAGAGACTGGGTGACTGTCGGTCTGGTACAGTAGAGACTGGGTTACTGTCGGTCTGGTACAGTAGAGACTGGGTTACTGTCGGTCTGGTACAGTAGAGACTGGGTTACTGTTGGTCTGGTACAGTAGAGACTGGGTTACTGTTGGTCTGGTACAGTAGAGACTGGGTTACTGTTGGTCTGGTACAGTAGAGACTGGGTTACTGTTGGTCTGGTACAGTAGAGACTGGGTGACATTTGGTCTGGTACATTAGAGACTGGGTTACTGGGTTACTGTTGGTCTGGTACAGTAGAGACTGGGTTACTGGGTTACTGTCGGTCTGGTACAGTAGAGACTGGGTTACTGTTGGTCTGGTACAGTAGAGACTGGGTGACTGTCGGTCTGGTACATTAGAGACTGGGTTACTGTTGGTCTGGTACAGTAGAGACTGGGTTACTGTTGGTCTGGTACAGTAGAGACTAGGTTACTGTTGGTCTGGTACAGTAGAGACTGGGTTACTGTTGGTCTGGTACAGTAGAGACTGGGTTACTGTCGGTCTGGTACAGTAGAGACTGGGTTACTGGGTTACTCTCGTTCTGGTACAGTAGAGACTGGGT
>NC_048574.1:86784264-86786764 GCF_013265735.2 Oncorhynchus mykiss
GAAGGTTAGGTTTAGGAAGGGAGGTTTAGGAAGGGGGGGTTAGGTTTAGGAAGGGAGGGTTAGGTTTAGGAAGGGAGGGTTAGGAAGGGAGGGTCAGGTTAGGAAGGGAGGGTCAGGTTTAGGAAGGGAGGGTCAGGTTAAGGAAGGAAGGTTTAGGAAGGGAGGGTTAGGTTTAGGAAGGGAGGGTTAGGTTTAGGAAGGGAGGGTTAGGAAGGGAGGGTCAGGTTAGGAAGGGAGGGTCAGGTTTAGGAAGGGAGGGTCAGGTTAAGGAAGGAAGGTTTAGGAAGGGGGGGTTAGGTTTAAGAAGGGAGGGTCAGGTTTAGAAAGGGAGGGTTAGGAAGGGAGGGTTCAGGTTTAGGAAGGGGGGGTTCAGGTTTAGGAAGGGAGGGTTCAGGTTTAAGGAAGGGAGGGTTAGGTTTAGGAAGGGAGGGTTCAGGTTTAAGGAAGGGAGGGTTAGGTTTAGGAAGGTTAGGTTTAGGAAGGGAGGGTTAGGTTTAGGAAGGGAGGGTTAAGAAGGGAGGGTTAGGTATAGGTTTAGGAAGTGAGGGTTAGGTATAGGGTTAGGAAGGTATGTTTAGGGTTAGGAAGGGAGGGTCAGGTATAGGTTTAGGAAGGAAGGGTCAGGTATAGTTTTAGGAAGGGAGGGTTAGGTTTAGGAAGGGGGGGTTAGGTTTAGGAAGGGGGGGTTAGGTTTAGGAAGGGAGGGTTAGGTATAGGTTTAGGAAGGGAGGGTTAGGTATAGGTTTAGGAAGGGAGGGTCAGGTATAGGTTTAGGAAGGGAAGGTTAGATATAGGGTTAGGAAGGGAGGGTTAGGTATAGTTTTAGGAAGGGAGGGTTAGGTTTAGGAAGGGGGGGGTTAGGTTTAGGAAGGGAGGGTCAGGTTTAGGAAGGGGGGGTTCAGGTTTAGGAAGGGAGGGTTCAGGTTTAAGGAAGGGAGGGTTAGGTTTAGGAAGGGAGGGTTAAGAAGGGAGGGTTATGTATAGGGTTAGGAAAGTAGGGTTAGGTATAGGGTTAGGAAGGGAGGGTTAGGTATAGGGTTAGGAAGGTATTTTTAGGGTTAGGAAGGAAGGGTCAGGTGTAGGTTTAGGAAGGAAGGGTCAGGTTTAGGAAGGGAGGGTTAGGAAGGGAGGGTTAGGAAAGTAGGGTTAGGTATAGGGTTAGGAAGGGAGGGTTAGGTATAGGGTTAGGAAGGGAGGGTCAGGTATAGGGTTAGGAAGGGAGGGTTAGGAAGGGAGGGTTAGGAAGGGAGGGTTAGGTATAGGGTTAGGAAGGGAGGGTTAGGTATAGGGTTAGGAAGGGAGGGTTAGGTATAGGGTTAGGAAGGGAGGGTTAGGTATAGGGTTAGGAAGGGAGGGTTAGGTATAGGGTTAGGAAGGGAGGGTTAGGTTTAGGAAGGGAGGGTTAGGTTTAGGAAGGGAGGGTTAGGTTTAGGAAGGGAGGGTTAGGAAGGGAGGGTTAGGTATAGGGTTAGGAAGGGAGGGTTAGGTATAGGGTTAGGAAGGGATGGTTAGGTATAGGGTTAGGAAGGGAGGGTTAGGTATAGGGTTAGGAAGGGAGGGTTAGGTTTAGGAAGGGAGGGTTAGGTTTAGGAAGGGAGGGTTAGGAAGGGAGGGTTAGGAAGGGAGGGTTAGGTATAGGGTTAGGAAGGGAGGGTTAGGTTTAGGAAGGGAGGGTTAGGAAGGGAGGGTTAGGTATAGGGTTAGGAAGTGAGGGTTAGGAATAGGGTTAGGAAGGCAGGGTTAGGTTTAGGAAGGGAGGGTTAGGTATAGGGTTAGGAAGGTATGTTTAGGGTTAGGAAGGGAGGGTCAGGTATAGGTTTAGGAAGGGAGGGTTAGGTATAGGGTTAGGAAGGGAGGGTTAGGTTTAGGGTTAGGAAGGGAGGGTTAGGTTTAGGAGGGGAGGGTTAGGAAGGGATGGTTAGGTAGAGGGTTAGGAAGGGAGGGTTAGGAAGGGAGGGTTAGGTATAGGGTCAGGAAGGGAGGGTTAGGTATAGGGTTAGGAAGGGAGGGTTATGTATCGGTTTAGGAAGGGAGGGTTATGTATAGGGTCAGGAAGTGAGGGTTAGGTATAGGGTTAGGAAGGGAGGGTTAGGAAGGGAGGGTCAGGTATAGGGTTAGGAAGTGAGGGTTAGGAAGGGAGGGTTAGGTATAGGTTTAGAGGGTGAGGGTTAGGAAGGGAGGGTCAGGTATAGGGTTAGGAAGGGAGGGTTAGGTATAGGTTTAGGAAGTGAGGGTTAGGTTTAGGAAGGGAGGGTCAGGTATAGGGTTAGGAAGGGAGGGTTAGGTATAGGGTTAGGAAGGGAGGGTTAGGAAGGGAGGGTTAGGTATAGGGTTAGGAAGGGAGGGTTAGGAAGGGAGGGTTAGGTATAGGGTTAGGTATAGGTTTAGGAAGGGAGGGTTAGGTATAGGGTTAGGAAGGGAGGGTTAGGTATAGGGTTAGGAAGGGAGGGTTAGGTATAGGGTTAGGAAGGGAGGGTTAGGAAGGGAGGGTTAGGTATAG
>NC_048574.1:86791764-86814264 GCF_013265735.2 Oncorhynchus mykiss
ATCCAGGGTCGCGGTTAATAGTGGCAGACCCTGGCCGTGACCCCTACCTCTCTCTCCACCCCTAATAGATCCAGGGTCGCGGTTAATAGTGGCAGACCCTGGCCGTGACCCCTACCTCCTCTCTCCAGCCCTAATAGATCCAGGGTCGCGGTTAATAGTGGCAGACCCTGGCCGTGACCCCTACCTCCTCTCTCCACCCCTAATAGATCCAGGGTCGTGGTTAATAGTGGCCGACCCTGGCCGTGACCCCTACCTCCTCTCTCCACCCCTAATAGATCCAGGGTCGCGGTTAATAGTGGCCGACCCTGGCCGTGACCCCTACCTCCTCTCTCCAGCCCTAATAGATCCAGGGTCGTGGTTAATAGTGGCCGACCCTGGCCGTGACCCCTACCTCCTCTCTCCACCCCTAATAGATCCAGGGTCGTGGTTAATAGTGGCAGACCCTGGCCGTGACCCCTACCTCCTCTCTCCAGCCCTAATAGATCCAGGGTCGCGGTTAATAGTGGCAGACCCTGGCCGTGACCCCTACCTCCTCTCTCCAGCCCTAATAGATCCAGGGTCGCGGTTAATAGTGGCCGACCCTGGCCGTGACCCCTACCTCCTCTCTCCAGCCCTAATAGATCCAGGGTCGCGGTTAATAGTGGCAGACCCTGGCCGTGACCCCTACCTCCTCTCTCCAGCCCTAATAGATCCAGGGTCGCGGTTAATAGTGGCAGACCCTGGCCGTGACCCCTCCTCTCTCCAGCCCTAATAGATCCAGGGTCGCGGTTAATAGTGGCAGACCCTGGCCGTGACCCCTACCTCCTCTCTCCAGCCCTAATAGATCCAGGGTCGCGGTTAATAGTGGCAGACCCTGGCCGTGACCCCTACCTCCTCTCTCCAGCCCTAATAGATCCAGGGTCGTGGTTAATAGTGGCCGACCCTGGCCGTGACCCCTACCTCCTCTCTCCAGCCCTAATAGATCCAGGGTCGTGGTTAATAGTGGCAGACCCTGGCCGTGAGCCCCCCCTCCTCTCTCCAGCCCTAATAGATCCAGGGTCGCGGTTAATAGTGGCAGACCCTGGCCGTGACCCCTCCCTCCTCTCTTCACCCCTAATAGATCCAGGGTCGTGGTTAATAGTAGCCGACCCTGGCCGTGACCCCTACCTCCTCTCTCCACCCCTAATAGATCCAGGGTCGTGGTTAATAGTGGCCGACCCTGGCCGTGACCCCTACCTCCTCTCTCCACCCCTAATAGATCCAGGGTCGCGGTTAATAGTGGCCGACCCTGGCCGTGACCCCTACCTCCTCTCTCCACCCCTAATAGATCCAGGGTCGTGGTTAATAGTGGCAGACCCTGGCCGTGACCCCTACCTCCTCTCTCCAGCCCTAATAGATCCAGGGTCGCGGTTAATAGTGGCAGACCCTGGCCGTGACCCCTACCTCCTCTCTCCAGCCCTAATAGATCCAGGGTCGCGGTTAATAGTGGCCGACCCTGGCCGTGACCCCTACCTCCTCTCTCCAGCCCTAATAGATCCAGGGTCGCGGTTAATAGTGGCAGACCCTGGCCGTGACCCCTACCTCCTCTCTCCAGCCCTAATAGATCCAGGGTCGCGGTTAATAGTGGCAGACCCTGGCCGTGACCCCTCCTCTCTCCAGCCCTAATAGATCCAGGGTCGCGGTTAATAGTGGCAGACCCTGGCCGTGACCCCTACCTCCTCTCTCCAGCCCTAATAGATCCAGGGTCGCGGTTAATAGTGGCAGACCCTGGCCGTGACCCCTACCTCCTCTCTCCAGCCCTAATAGATCCAGGGTCGTGGTTAATAGTGGCCGACCCTGGCCGTGACCCCTACCTCCTCTCTCCAGCCCTAATAGATCCAGGGTCGTGGTTAATAGTGGCAGACCCTGGCCGTGAGCCCCCCCTCCTCTCTCCAGCCCTAATAGATCCAGGGTCGCGGTTAATAGTGGCAGACCCTGGCCGTGACCCCTCCCTCCTCTCTTCACCCCTAATAGATCCAGGGTCGTGGTTAATAGTGGCAGACCCTGGCCGTGACCCCTACCTCCTCTCTCCACCCCTAATAGATCCAGGGTCGTGGTTAATAGTGGCCGACCCTGGCCGTGACCCCTACCTCCTCTCTCCAGCCCTAATAGATCCAGGGTCGTGGTTAATAGTGGCAGACCCTGGCCGTGAGCCCCCCCTCCTCTCTCCACCCCTAATAGATCCAGGGTCGCGGTTAATAGTGGCAGACCCTGGCCGTGACCCCTACCTCCTCTCTCCAGCCCTAATAGATCCAGGGTCATGGTTAATAGTGGCCGACCCTGGCCGTGACCCCTACCTCCTCTCTCCAGCCCTAATAGATCCAGGGTCGCGGTTAATAGTGGCCGACCCTGGCCGTGACCCCTACCTCTCTCTCCAGCCCTAATAGATCCAGGGTCGCGGTTAATAGTGGCAGACCCTGGCCGTGAGCCCCCCCTCCTCTCTCCAGCCCTGATAGATCCAGGGTCGCGGTTAATAGTGGCCGACCCTGGCCGTGACCCCTACCTACTCTCTCCAGCCCTAATAGATCCAGGGTCGCGGTTAATAGTGGCAGACCCTGGCCGTGACCCCTACCTCCTCTCTCCAGCCCTAATAGATCCAGGGTCGCGGTTAATAGTGGCAGACCCTGGCCGTGACCCCTACCTCTCTCTCCAGCCCTAATAGATCCAGGGTCGCGGTTAATAGTGGCAGACCCTGGCCGTGAGCCCCCCCTCCTCTCTCCAGCCCTGATAGATCCAGGGTCGCGGTTAATAGTGGCAGACCCTGGCCGTGACCCCTCCTCTCTCCAGCCCTAATAGATCCAGGGTCGCGGTTAATAGTGGCAGACCCTGGCCGTGACCCTTACCTCCTCTCTCCAGCCCTAATAGATCCAGGGTCGCGGTTAATAGTGGCAGACCCTGGCCGTGACCCCTACCTCCTCTCTCCAGCCCTAATAGATCCAGGGTCGTGGTTAATAGTGGCCGACCCTGGCCGTGACCCCTACCTCCTCTCTCCAGCCCTGATAGATCCAGGGTCGCGGTTAATAGTGGCAGACCCTGGCCGTGACCCCTCCTCTCTCCAGCCCTAATAGATCCAGGGTCGCGGTTAATAGTGGCAGACCCTGGCCGTGACCCCTACCTCCTCTCTCCAGCCCTAATAGATCCAGGGTCGCGGTTAATAGTGGCAGACCCTGGCCGTGACCCCTACCTCCACTCTCCAGCCCTAATAGATCCAGGGTCGTGGTTAATAGTGGCCGACCCTGGCCGTGACCCCTACCTCCTCTCTCCAGCCCTAATAGATCCAGGGTCGTGGTTAATAGTGGCAGACCCTGGCCGTGAGCCCCCCTCCTCTCTCCAGCCCTAATAGATCCAGGGTCGCGGTTAATAGTGGCAGACCCTGGCCGTGACCCCTCCCTCCTCTCTTCACCCCTAATAGATCCAGGGTCGTGGTTAATAGTGGCAGACCCTGGCCGTGACCCCTACCTCCTCTCTCCACCCCTAATAGATCCAGGGTCGTGGTTAATAGTGGCCGACCCTGGCCGTGACCCCTACCTCCTCTCTCCAGCCCTAATAGATCCAGGGTCGTGGTTAATAGTGGCAGACCCTGGCCGTGAGCCCCCCCTCCTCTCTCCAGCCCTAATAGATCCAGGGTCGCGGTTAATAGTGGCAGACCCTGGCCGTGACCCCTACCTCCTCTCTCCAGCCCTAATAGATCCAGGGTCGTGGTTAATAGTGGCCGACCCTGGCCGTGACCCCTACCTCCTCTCTCCAGCCCTAATAGATCCAGGGTCGCGGTTAATAGTGGCCGACCCTGGCCGTGACCCCTACCTCTCTCTCCAGCCCTAATAGATCCAGGGTCGCGGTTAATAGTGGCAGACCCTGGCCGTGAGCCCCCCCTCCTCTCTCCAGCCCTGATAGATCCAGGGTCGCGGTTAATAGTGGCCGACCCTGGCCGTGACCCCTACCTCCTCTCTCCAGCCCTAATAGATCCAGGGTCGCGGTTAATAGTGGCCGACCCTGGCCGTGACCCCTACCTCCTCTCTCCAGCCCTAATAGATCCAGGGTCGCGGTTAATAGTGGCAGACCCTGGCCGTGAGCCCCCCCTCCTCTCTCCAGCCCTGATAGATCCAGGGTCGCGGTTAATAGTGGCCGACCCTGGCCGTGACCCCTACCTCCTCTCTCCAGCCCTAATAGATCCAGGGTTGCGGTTAATAGTGGCCGACCCTGGCCGTGACCCCTACCTCCTCTCTCCAGCCCTAATAGATCCAGGGTCGCGGTTAATAGTGGCAGACCCTGGCCGTGACCCCTACCTCCTCTCTCTGACCCTGGCCGTGACCCCTACCTCCTCTCTCTGACCCTGGCCGTGACCCCTACCTCCTCTCTCCAGCCCTAATAGATCCAGGGTCGCGGTTAATAGTGGCAGACCCTGGCCGTGACCCCTACCTCCTCTCTCCAGCCCTAATAGATCCAGGGTCGCGGTTAATAGTGGCCGACCCTGGCCGTGACCCCTACCTCCTCTCTCCAGCCCTAATAGATCCAGGGTCGCGGTTAATAGTGGCAGACCCTGGCCGTGACCCCTACCTCCTCTCTCCAGCCCTAATAGATCCAGGGTCGCGGTTAATAGTGGCCGACCCTGGCCGTGACCCCTACCTCCTCTCTCCAGCCCTAATAGATCCAGGGTCGCGGTTAATAGTGGCAGACCCTGGCCGTGACCCCTACCTCCTCTCTCCAGCCCTAATAGATCCAGGGTCGCGGTTAATAGTGGCCGACCCTGGCCGTGACCCCTACCTCCTCTCTCCAGCCCTAATAGATCCAGGGTCGCGGTTAATAGTGGCAGACCCTGGCCGTGAGCCCCCCCTCCTCTCTCCAGCCCTAATAGATCCAGGGTCGCGGTTAATAGTGGCAGACCCTGGCCGTGACCCCTACCTCCTCTCTCCACCCCTAATAGATCCAGGGTCGCGGTTAATAGTGGCAGACCCTGGCCGTGACCCCCCCCCCTCCTCTCTCTGACCCTGGCCGTGACCCCTACCTCTCTCAGACCCTGGCCGTGACCCCCCCCTTCTCTCTCCAACCCTGGCCGTGACCCCCCCTTCTCTCTCCAACCCTGGCCGTGACCCCCCCCTTCTCTCTCCAACCCTGGCCGTGACCCCCCCTTCTCTCTCCAACCCTGGCCGTGACCCCCCCTTCTCTCTCCGACCCTGGCCGTGACCTGGCCGTGACTCCCCCCTTCTCTCCGATCGTATTTTCCCTGACTAATTCTAACCCCTAACCTCTAACCTCTAAAATGTGCCTTAGTCCTCGTGGGAACCTGGGAAATGTGAAGGGAGACATTGTCCTTGTGGGACTTTCAAGGATTTATTTTGGAACTTCTGTGAGTTTACTGTTCATTTTTAAATTGTTTGTTTATTATCTACCTCACTTGCTTTGGCAATGTTAACATATGTTTCCCATGCCAATAAAACCCCTTGAATTGAATTGAGAGAGACACAGACACAGAGAGAGAGAGACACAGACACAGAGAGAGAGAGAGACAGACACAGAGAGAGAGAGACACAGACACAGAGAGACACAGACACAGAGAGACACAGACACAGAGAGAGAGAGACACAGAGAGAGAGAGAGAGACACAGAGAGAGAGAGAGAGACACAGAGAGAGAGAGACACAGAGAGAGAGACACAGAGAGAGACACAGAGAGAGAGACACAGAGAGAGAGAGACACAGGAATAGAGAAGAGGTTTACAGTACCTATTTAGTGAACTACTAGTGACCAGGGCCCTATTCCCTATTTAGTGAACTACTAGTGACCAGGGCCCTATTCCCTATTTAGTGAACTACTAGTGACCAGGGCCCTATTCCCTATTTAGTGAACTACTAGTGACCAGGGCCCTATTCCCTATTTAGTGAACTACTAGTGACCAGGGCCCTATTCCCTATTTAGTGAACTACTAGTGACCAGGGCCCTATTCCCTATTTAGTGAACTACTAGTGACCAGGGCCCTATTCCCTATTTAGTGAACTACTAGTGACCAGGGCCCTATTCCCTATTTAGTGAACTACTAGTGACCAGGGCCCTATTCCCTATTTAGTGAACTACTAGTGACCAGGGCCCTATTCCCTATTTAGTGAACTACTAGTGACCAGGGCCCTATTCCCTATTTAGTGAACTACTAGTGACCAGGGCCCTATTCCCTATTTAGTGAACTACTAGTGACCAGGGCCCTATTCCCTATTTAGTGAACTACTAGTGACCAGGGCCCTATTCCCTATTTAGTGAACTACTAGTGACCAGGGCCCTATTCCCTATATAGTGAACTACTAGTGACCAGGGCCCTATTCCCTATATAGTGAACTACTAGTGACCAGGGCCCTATTCCCTATATAGTGAACTACTAGTGACCAGGGCCCTATTCCCTATATAGTGAACTACTAGTGACCAGGGCCCTATTCCCTATATAGTGAACTACTAGTGACCAGGGCCCTATTCCCTATTTAGTGAACTACTAGTGACCAGGGCCCTATTCCCTATTTAGTGAACTACTAGTGACCAGGGCCCTATTCCCTATTTAGTGAACTACTAGTGACCAGGGCCCTATTCCCTATATAGTGCACTACTTTAGACCAGAGCCCTATTCCCTATATAGTGCACTACTTTAGACCAGAGCCCTATTCCCTATATAGTGCACTACTTTAGACCAGAGCCCTATGGCACCCTATTCCCTATGTAGTGCACTACTTTAGACCAGAGCCCTATGGCCCCCTATGTAGTGCACTACTTTAGACCAGAGCCCTATGGCACCCTATTCCCTATATAGTGCACTACTTTAGACCAGAGCCCTATGGCACCCTATTCCCTATGTAGTGCACTACTTTAGACCAGAGCCCTATGGCACCCTATTCCCTATTGAAGTGCACTACTTTAGACCAGAGCCCTATTCCCTATATAGTGCACTACTTTAGACCAGAGCCCTTTGGCACCCTATTCCCTGTATAGTGAACTACTATAGACCAGAGCCCTATTCCCTATATAGTGGTACTACTATAGACCAGAGCCCTATGGCACCCTATTCCCTATATAGTGAACTACTATAGACCAGGGCCCTATTCCCTAAATAGTGGTACTACTATAGACCAGAGCCCTATTCCCTATATAGTGGTACTACTATAGACCAGAGCCCTATTCCCTATATAGTGGTACTACTATAGACCAGAGCCCTATTCCCTATATAGTACACTACTATAGACCAGAGCCCTATTCCCTATATAGTGGTACTACTATAGACCAGAGCCCTATGGCACCCTATTCCCTATAGTGAGAGAGGGGGGCCATGTTCTCCTCTCATCATTTTGATCTGTCTATGGCACCCTATTCCCTATAGTGAGAGAGGGGGGCCATGTTCTCCTCTCATCATGTTGATCTGTCTATGGCACCCTATCCCCTATATAGTACACTACTATAGACCAGAGCCCTATGGCACCCTATTCCCTATAGTGAGAGAGGGGGGCCATGTTCTCCTCTCATCATGTTGATCTGTCTATGGCCCCCTATTCCCTATAGTGAGAGAGGGGGGCCATGTTCTCCTCTCATCGTGTTGATCTGTCTATGGCACCCTATTCCCTATAGTGAGAGAGAGGGGCCATGTTCTCCTCTCATCGTGTTGATCTGTCTATGGCACCCTATTCCATATGTGGGAGAGAGGGGGGCCATGTTCTCCTCTCATCGTGTTGATCTGTCTATGGCACCCTACTCCCTATAGTGAGAGAGGGGGGCCATGTTCTCCTCTCATCGTGTTGATCTGTCTATGGCACCCTATTCCCTATAGTGAGAGAGGGGGGCCATGTTCTCCTCTCATCGTGTTGATCTGTCTGCGTAGCGTCGGAGAGTAAACGCCAGCGTCTGGACTATGAGGAGATAACTCCCTGTCTGAAGGACGTCACGCTGGTCTGGGAGAGCATGCTGGGAACTCAGGCCAGGTCGAAGGTCAAGTTCAACACCGACACTGTCCACTCTGCTGTCGAACAGGGTAAACACACACACATACACGCACACACACACACACACACACACAGCAAGGCCACTGGAATATCAGGTCGTTTAACACACTCCCTCCCCCCATCTCTCTCCCTCCCTCCCCCCATCTCTCTCTCCCCCCATCTCTCTCTCTCTCCCTCCCCCATCTCTCCCTCCCCCCATCTCTCTCTCTCCCTCCTCCCCCGCATCTCTCTCTCTCTCCCTCCTCCCTCCCCCATCCCTCCCTCCTCCCTCCCCCATCCCTCCTCCCTCCCCCATCCCTCCCTCCTCCCCCATCCCTCCCTCCTCCCCATCTCTCTCCCTCCCCCCATCCCTCCCTCCTCCCTCCCCCATCCCTCCCTCCTCCCCCATCCCTCCCTCCCCATCTCTCCCTCCCCCCATCTCTCTCTCCCTCCTCCTCCCCATCTCTCCCTCTCTCTCTCTCTCCCTCCTCCCCCCATCTCTCCCTCCCCATCTCTCCCTCCCCATCTCTCCCTCCCCATCTCTCCCTCCTCCCCACATCCCTCCCTCCCCATCTCTCTCTCTCCCTCCCCATCTCTCTCTCCCTCCTCCCCCGCATCTCTCTCTCCCTCCTCCCCCGCATCTCTCTCTCTCTCTCCCTCCTCCCTCCCCCATCCCTCCCTCCTCCCTCCCCCATCCCTCCCTCCTCCCCCCATCCCTCCCTCCCCATCTCTCTCTCCCTCCCCCCATCCCTCCCTCCCATCTCTCCCTCCCCCCATCTCTCTCTCCCTCCTCCTCCCCATCCCTCCCTCCCTCCTCCTCCACATCCCTCCCTCTCCATCTCTCCCTCCTCCCCCCATCTTTCTCTCCCTCCCCCCATCTCTCTCTCCCTCCCCCCATCTCTCTCTCCCTCCCCCCATCTCTCTCTCCCTCCCCCCATCTCTCTCTCCCCTCCCCCCATCTCTCTCTCCCCTCCCCCCATCTCTCTCCCCTCCCCCATCTCTCTCCCCCCCCCTCCCCAGGAGTTCCTAGACAGTACAGAGGAGAGGTGTGGAAGTTCCTGTCAGAGCAGTTTGTATTGAGACAACCGGTTCCTGTCAGATGTCCATCTGACAACAGGCCTTATAAAGAACTGCTGAAACAACTGACCTCCCAACAGCACGCCATCCTCATAGACCTGGGTGAGACCCTATACTATACACTACACACTACAGCACGCCATCCTCATAGACCTGGGTGAGACCCTATACTATACACTACACACTACAGCACGCCATCCTCATAGACCTGGGTAAGACCCTATACCCTACAGCACGCCATCCTCATAGACCTGGGTAAGACCCTATACTATACACTACACACTACACACTACAGCACGCCATCCTCATAGACCTGGGTAAGACCCTATACTACACCCTATACACTACACTACACCCTACAGCACGCCATCCTCATAGACCTGGGTAAGACCCTATACTACACCCTACAGCACGCCATCCTCATAGACCTGGGTGAGACCCAACACACTACAGCATGCCATCCTCATAGACCTGGGTGAGACCCTATACTACACCCTATACACTACACTACACCCTACAGCACGCCATCCTCATAGACCTGGGTAAGACCCTATACTACACCCTACAGCACGCCATCCTCATAGACCTGGGTGAGACCCTATACTATCCTATACACCCAACAGCACGCCATCCTCATAGACCTGCGTGAGACCCTACACCCTACAGCACGCCATCCTCATAGACCTGGGTGAGACCCTACACCCTACAGCACGCCATCCTCATAGACCTGGGTGAGACCCTACACCCTACAGCACGCCATCCTCATAGACCTGGGTGAGACCCTACACCCTACAGCACGCCATCCTCATAGACCTGGGTGAGACCCTACACCCTACAGCACGCCATCCTCATAGACCTGGGTGAGACCCTATACTACACCCTACAGCACGCCATCCTCATAGACCTGGGTGAGATCCTATACTACACCCTACAGCACGCCATCCTCATAGACCTGGGTGAGACCCTACACCCTACAGCACGCCATCCTCATAGACCTGGGTGAGACCCTACACCCTACAGCACGCCATCCTCATAGACCTGGGTGAGACCCTACACCCTACAGCACGCCATCCTCATAGACCTGGGTGAGACCCTACACCCTACAGCACGCCATCCTCATAGACCTGGGTGAGACCCTACACCCTACAGCACGCCATCCTCATAGACCTGGGTGAGACCCTATACTATACACTACACACTACAGCACGCCATCCTCATAGACCTGGGTAAGACCCTATACCCTACAGCACGCCATCCTCATAGACCTGGGTAAGACCCTATACTATACACTACACACTACAGCACGCCATCCTCATAGACCTGGGTAAGACCCTATACTACACCCTATACACTACACTACACCCTACAGCACGCCATCCTCATAGACCTGGGTAAGACCCTATACTACACCCTACAGCACGCCATCCTCATAGACCTGGGTGAGACCCAACACACTACAGCATGCCATCCTCATAGACCTGGGTGAGACCCTATACTACACCCTATACACTACACCCTACAGCACGCCATCCTCATAGACCTGGGTAAGACCCTATACTACACCCTACAGCACGCCATCCTCATAGACCTGGGTGAGACCCTATACTATACTATACACCCAACAGCACGCCATCCTCATAGACCTGGGTGAGACCCTACACCCTACAGCACGCCATCCTCATAGACCTGGGTGAGACCCTACACCCTACAGCACGCCATCCTCATAGACCTGGGTGAGACCCTACACCCTACAGCACGCCATCCTCATAGACCTGGGTGAGACCCTACACCCTACAGCACGCCATCCTCATAGACCTGGGTGAGACCCTACACCCTACAGCACGCCATCCTCATAGACCTGGGTGAGACCCTACACCCCACAGCACGCCATCCTCATAGACCTGGGTGAGACCCTATACTACACCCTACAGCACGCCATCCTCATAGACCTGGGTGAGACCCTATACTACACCCTACAGCACGCCATCCTCATAGACCTGGGTGAGACCCTACACCCTACAGCACGCCATCCTCATAGACCTGGGTGAGACCCTATACTATACACTACACACTATACCCAACAGCACGCCATCCTCATAGACCTGGGTAAGACCCTATACTATACACTATACACTACACCCTACAGCAGGCCATCCTCATAGACCTGGGTAAGACCCTATACCCTACAGCTACACTACCCCCTACAGCACGCCATCCTCATAGACCTGGGTAAGACCCTATACTATACACCCTACAGCACGCCATCCTCATAGACCTGGGTAAGACCCTATACTATACACTACACCCTACAGCAGGCCATCCTCATAGACCTGGGTAAGACCCTATACCCTACAGCTACACTACCCCCTACAGCACGCCATCCTCATAGACCTGGGTAAGACCCTATACTATACACCCTACAGCACGCCATCCTCATAGACCTGGGTAAGACCCTATACTATACACTACACACTATACACTACACCCTACAGCACGCCATCCTCATAGACCTGGGTAAGACCCTATACTACACCCTACAGC
Organism: Oncorhynchus mykiss; assembly: GCF_013265735.2. Classification (NCBI taxonomy): domain Eukaryota; kingdom Metazoa; phylum Chordata; class Actinopteri; order Salmoniformes; family Salmonidae; genus Oncorhynchus; species Oncorhynchus mykiss. Next base: position 86,803,349 of record NC_048574.1, read on the forward strand.
ACGCCATCCTCATAGACCTGGGTGAGACCCTATACTATACTATACACCCAACAGCACGCCATCCTCATAGACCTGGGTGAGACCCTACACCCTACAGCACGCCATCCTCATAGACCTGGGTGAGACCCTACACCCTACAGCACGCCATCCTCATAGACCTGGGTGAGACCCTACACCCTACAGCACGCCATCCTCATAGACCTGGGTGAGACCCTACATCCTACAGCACGCCATCCTCATAGACCTGGGTGAGACCCTATACTACACACTACCCCCTACACACTACACCCTACACCCTACAGCACACCATCCTCATAGACCTGGGTAAGACCCTACACCCTACAGCACGCCATCCTCATAGACCTGGGTAAGACCCTACACCCTACAGCACGCCATCCTCATAGACCTGGGTAAGACCCTACACCCTACAGCACGCCATCCTCATAGACCTGGGTAAGACCCTATACTATACACTATACACTACACACTATACACTACACCCTACAGCACGCCATCCTCATAGACCTGGGTGAGACCCTATACTACACCCTACAGCACGCCATCCTCATAGACCTGGGTAAGACCCTACACCCTACAGCACGCCATCCTCATAGACCTGGGTAAGACCCTATACTATACACTATACACTACACCCTACAGCACGCCATCCTCATAGACCTGGGTAAGACCCTATACTACACCCTACAGCACGCCATCCTCATAGACCTGGGTGAGACCCTATACTATACACCCTACAGCACGCCATCCTCATAGACCTGGGTGAGACCCTATACTATACACCCTACAGCACGCCATCCTCATAGACCTGGGTGAGACCCTATACTATACACCCTACAGCACGCCATCCTCATAGACCTGGGTGAGACCCTATACTATACACTATACACTACACCCTACACACTACACCCTACAGCACGCCATCCTCATAGACCTGGGTGAGACCCTATACTATACACCCTACAGCACGCCATCCTCATAGACCTGGGTGAGACCCTATACTATACACTACACCCTACACACTACACCCTACAGCACGCCATCCTCATAGACCTGGGTGAGACCCTATACTATACACCCTACAGCACGCCATCCTCATAGACCTGGGTAAGACCCTATACTATACACTACACACTATACACTATACCCTACAGCACGCCATCCTCATAGACCTGGGTAAGACCCTATACTATACACTACACACTATACACTACACACTACAGCACGCCATCCTCATAGACCTGGGTGAGACCCTATACTACACCCTACAGCACGCCATCCTCATAGACCTGGGTAAGACCCTATACCCTACAGCACGCCATCCTCATAGACCTGGGTGAGACCCTATACTACACACTACACCTTCAGCAAGCCATCCTCATAGACCTGGGTGAGACCCTATACTACACCCTACAGCACGCCATCCTCATAGACCTGGGTGAGACCCTATACTACACCCTACAGCACGCCATCCTCATAGACCTGGGTAAGACCCTATACCCTACAGCACGCCATCCTCATAGACCTGGGTGAGACCCTATACTACACACTACAGCACGCCATCCTCATAGACCTGGGTGAGACCCTATACTACACCCTACAGCACGCCATCCTCATAGACCTGGGTAAGACCCTATACCCTACAGCACGCCATCCTCATAGACCTGGGTGAGACCCTATACTACACACTACACCCTACAGCACGCCATCCTCATAGACCTGGGTAAGACCCTATACTATACACTACCCCCTACACACTACACCCTACAGCACACCATCCTCATAGACCTGGGTGAGACCCTACACTATACACTACACACTACACCCTACACACTACACCCTACACACTATACACTACACACTACAGCACGCCATCCTCATAGACCTGGGTGAGACCCTATACTATACACTACACACTATACACTACACACTATACCCTACAGCACGCCATCCTCATAGACCTGGGTAAGACCCTATACTACACACTACACACTACACCCTACACACTACAGCACGCCATCCTCATAGACCTGGGTAAGACCCTATACTACACCCTACAGCACGCCATCCTCATAGACCTGGGTGAGACCCTATACTACACCCTACAGCACGCCATCCTCATAGACCTGGGTAAGACCCTATACTACACCCTACAGCACGCCATCCTCATAGACCTGGGTGAGACCCTATACTACACCCTACAGCACGCCATCCTCATAGACCTGGGTAAGACCCTATACTACACCCTACAGCACGCCATCCTCATAGACCTGGGTGAGACCCTATACTACACCCTACAGCACGCCATCCTCATAGACCTGGGTAAGACCCTATACTACACCCTACAGCACGCCATCCTCATAGACCTGGGTGAGACCCTATACTACACCCTACACACTACACACTACACACTATACCCTACAGCACGCCATCCTCATAGACCTGGGTGAGACCCTATACTACACCCTACAGCACGCCATCCTCATAGACCTGGGTAAGACCCAACACACTACACCCTATACACTATACACTACACCCTACAGCACGCCATCCTCATAGACCTGGGTAAGACCCAACACACTACACACTACACCCTATACACTACACCCTACAGCACGCCATCCTCATAGACCTGGGTAAGACCCTATACTACACCCTACAGCACGCCATCCTCATAGACCTGGGTGAGACCCTATACTACACCCTACAGCACGCCATCCTCATAGACCTGGGTAAGACCCTACACCCTACACCCTATACACTATACACTACACCCTACACACTACACCCTACACACTACACCCTACACACTACACCCTACAGCACGCCATCCTCATAGACCTGGGTGAGACCCTATACTACACCCTACACCCTACACACTACACCCTACAGCACGCCATCCTCATAGACCTGGGTGAGACCCTATACTATACACTATACACTACACCCTACACACTACACCCTACACACTACACCCTACAGCACGCCATCCTCATAGACCTGGGTGAGACCCTATACTACACCCTACACCCTACACACTACACCCTACAGCACGCCATCCTCATAGACCTGGGTAAGACCCTATACTATACACTATACACTATACACTACACACTATACACTACACACTACACCCTATACACTACACCCTACAGCACGCCATCCTCATAGACCTGGGTGAGACCCTATACTATACACTATACACTACACACTATACACTACACACTACACCCTACAGCACGCCATCCTCATAGACCTGGGTGAGACCCTATACTATACACTATACACTACCCCCTACACACTACACACTACACCCTACAGCACGCCATCCTCATAGACCTGGGTAAGACCCTATACTATACACTATACACTATACCCTACACACTACACCCTACACACTACAGCACGCCATCCTCATAGACCTGGGTGAGACCCTATACTATACACTACACACTACACCCTACACACTATACACTACCCCCTACACACTACACCCTACAGCACGCCATCCTCATAGACCTGGGTGAGACCCTATACTATACACTACACACTACACACTACACACTACACCCTACAGCACACCATCCTCATAGACCTGGGTGAGACCCTATACTATACACTACACACTACACCCTACAGCACGCCATCCTCATAGACCTGGGTGAGACCCTATACTATACACTACACACTACACCCTACAGCACGCCATCCTCATAGACCTGGGTGAGACCCTATACTATACACTATACACTACACACTATACACTACACACTATACACTACACACTATACACTACACACTACACACTACACCCTACAGCACGCCATCCTCATAGACCTGGGTGAGACCCTATACTATACACTATACACAACAGCACGCCATCCTCATAGACCTGGGTAAGACCCTACACCCTACAGCACGCCATCCTCATAGACCTGGGTGAGACCCTATACTATACACTATACACTACACCCTACACACTACACACTACACACTACACACTACACACTACAGCACGCCATCCTCATAGACCTGGGTGAGACCCTATACTATACACTATACACTACACCCTACACACTACACACTACACACTACACACTATACCCTACAGCACGCCATCCTCATAGACCTGGGTGAGACCCTATACTATACCCTACACCCTACACACTACACACTACACACTACACACTATACCCTACAGCACGCCATCCTCATAGACCTGGGTGAGACCCTATACTATACCCTACACCCTACACCCTACACACTACACACTACACCCTACACCCTACAGCACGCCATCCTCATAGACCTGGGTGAGACCCTATACTATACCCTACACCCTACACTCTACACACTGCACACTACACCCTACAGCACGCCATCCTCATAGACCTGGGTGAGACCCTATACTATACACTACACCCTACACCCTACACACTACACCCTACAGCACGCCATCCTCATAGACCTGGGTGAGACCCTACACCCTACAGCACGCCATCCTCATAGACCTGGGTGAGACCCTACACTACACCCTACACACTACACACTACACACTACAGCACGCCATCCTCATAGACCTGGGTGAGACCCTATACTATACACTATACACTACCCCCTACACACTACACCCTACACCCTACACACTATACACTACACACTACACCCTACAGCACGCCATCCTCATAGACCTGGGTGAGACCCTACACCCTACAGCACGCCATCCTCATAGACCTGAGTGAGACCCTATACTACACCCTACACACTATACACTACACACTACACCCTACACACTACACCCTACAGCACGCCATCCTCATAGACCTGGGTGAGACCCTATACTACACCCTACACACTATACACTACACACTACACCCTATACACTACACACTACACCCTACACACTACACCCTACACACTACACCCTACAGCACGCCATCCCCATAGACCTGGGTGAGACCCTACACTACACCCTACACACTATACACTGCACACTACACCCTACACACTACACACTACACCCTACAGCACACCATCCTCATAGACCTGGGTGAGACCCTATACTCTACACTACACACTACACCCTACAGCACGCCATCCTCATAGACCTGGGTGAGACCCTATACTATACACTATACACTACACACTATACACTACACACTATACACTACACACTATACACTACACACTACACACTACACCCTACAGCACGCCATCCTCATAGACCTGGGTGAGACCCTATACTATACACTATACACAACAGCACGCCATCCTCATAGACCTGGGTGAGACCCTATACTATACACTATACACTACACCCTACACACTACACACTACACACTACACACTACACACTACAGCACGCCATCCTCATAGACCTGGGTGAGACCCTATACTATACACTATACACTACACCCTACACACTACACACTACACACTACACACTATACCCTACAGCACGCCATCCTCATAGACCTGGGTGAGACCCTATACTATACCCTACACCCTACACCCTACACACTACACACTACACACTACACACTATACCCTACAGCACGCCATCCTCATAGACCTGGGTGAGACCCTATACTATACCCTACACCCTACACCCTACACACTACACACTACACACTACACCCTACACCCTACAGCACGCCATCCTCATAGACCTGGGTGAGACCCTACACCCTACAGCACGCCATCCTCATAGACCTGGGTGAGACCCTATACTACACACTACACCTTCAGCAAGCCATCCTCATAGACCTGGGTGAGACCCTATACTACACCCTACAGCACGCCATCCTCATAGACCTGGGTGAGACCCTATACTACACCCTACAGCACGCCATCCTCATAGACCTGGGTAAGACCCTATACCCTACAGCACGCCATCCTCATAGACCTGGGTGAGACCCTATACTACACACTACAGCACGCCATCCTCATAGACCTGGGTGAGACCCTATACTACACCCTACAGCACGCCATCCTCATAGACCTGGGTAAGACCCTATACCCTACAGCACGCCATCCTCATAGACCTGGGTGAGACCCTATACTACACACTACACCCTACACTCTACACACTACACACTACACCCTACAGCACGCCATCCTCATAGACCTGGGTGAGACCCTATACTATACACTACACCCTACACCCTACACACTACACCCTACAGCACGCCATCCTCATAGACCTGGGTGAGACCCTACACCCTACAGCACGCCATCCTCATAGACCTGGGTGAGACCCTACACTACACCCTACACACTACACACTACACACTACAGCACGCCATCCTCATAGACCTGGGTGAGACCCTATACTATACACTATACACTACCCCCTACACACTACACCCTACACCCTACACACTATACACTACACACTACACCCTACAGCACGCCATCCTCATAGACCTGGGTGAGACCCTACACCCTACAGCACGCCATCCTCATAGACCTGAGTGAGACCCTATACTACACCCTACACACTATACACTACACACTACACCCTACACACTACACCCTACAGCACGCCATCCTCATAGACCTGGGTGAGACCCTACACTACACCCTACACACTATACACTACACACTACACCCTACACACTATACCCTACACACTATACACTACACACTACACCCTACAGCACGCCATCCTCATAGACCTGGGTGAGACCTTACACTATACACTATACACTACACCCTACACCCTACACCCTACACCCTACAGCACGCCATCCTTATAGACCTGGGTGAGACCCTATACTATACACTACACCCTACACCCTACAGCACGCCATCCTCATATACCTGGGTGAGACCCTATACTATACACTACACACTACACCCTACAGCACGCCAACCTCATAGACCTGGGTGAGACCCTATACTATACACCCTACACTACACCCTACAGCACGCCATCCTCATAGACCTGGGTGAGACCCTATACTATACACCCTACACACTACACCCTACACACTACACCCTACACCCTACAGCACGCCATCCTCATAGACCTGGGTGAGACCCTATACTATACACCCTACACTACACCCTACAGCACGCCATCCTCGTAGACCTGGGTGAGACCCTATACTATACACTACACCCTACACCCTACAGCACGCCATCCTCATATACCTGGGTGAGACCCTATACTATACACTACACACTACACCCTACACCCTACACCCTACAGCACGCCATCCTCATAGACCTGGGTGAGACCCTACACCCTACAGCACGCCATCCTCATAGACCTGGGTGAGACCCTATACTATACACTACACCCTACACACTACACACTACACACTATACACTACAGCACGCCATCCTCATAGACCTGGGTGAGACCCTATACTATACACTACACACTACACCCTACACACTACAGCACGCCATCCTCATAGACCTGGGTGAGACCCTACACACTACAGCACGCCATCCTCATAGACCTGGGTGAGACACTACACCCTACACACTACACCCTACAGCACGCCATCCTCATAGACCTGGGTGAGACCCTACACACTACACCCTACAGCACGCCATCCTCATAGACCTGGGTGAGACCCTACACACTACACCCTACAGCACGCCATCCTCATAGACCTGGGTGAGACCCTACACCCTACACACTACACCCTACAGCACGCCATCCTCATAGACCTGGGTGAGACCCTACACCCTACAGCACGCCATCCTCATAGACCTGGGTGAGACCCTACACTACACCCTACACACTACACCCTACACACTACACCCTACAGCACGCCATCCTCATAGACCTGGGTGAGACCCTATACTATACACTATACACTACACCCTACCCACTACACACTACACACTACAGCACGCCATCCTCATAGACCTGGGTGAGACCCTACACCCTACAGCACGCCATCCTCATAGACCTGGGTGAGACCCTACACCCTACAGCACGCCATCCTCATAGACCTGGGTGAGACCCTATACTATACACTATACACTACACCCTACCCACTACACACTACACACTACAGCACGCCATCCTCATAGACCTGGGTGAGACCCTACACCCTACAGCACGCCATCCTCATAGACCTGGGTGAGACCCTACACCCTACACCCTACATTACGCCATCCTCATAGACCTGGGTGAGACCCTACACTGCACACTACACCCTAAACATTACACAGTACACACCCTACACACACACACTTCCTCGTTTCTGTTGACTAATGCCTGAGTGATGATGTTAACCTGGTTTAACTTGAAACACTTCCTGACATGTGACTGTTGACTAATGTTGTCAGTCAGGTGACCTCATTTAACCTGAAACCTTGTCCTCATTTATACACACACCACACGCACAACACCTGCCTCTTTAGTGAACGACTGGTGTTTTAGTGATCCTGGCTAAAGCAGTCATTAGAATGGGTGTTTTAGTGATCCTGGCGAAACGCAGTCGTTAGAATGGTGTTTTAGTGATCCTGGCTAAAGCAGTCATTAGAATGGTGTTTTAGTGATCCTGGCTAAAGCAGTCATTAGAATGGTGTTTTAGTGATCCTGGCTAAAGCAGTGTTTTAGTGATCCTGGCTAAAGCAGTGTTTTAGTGATCCTGGCTAAAGCAGTCATTAGAATGGTGTTTTAGTGATCCTGGCTAAAGCAGTCATTAGAATGGTGTTTTAGTGATCCTGGCTAGAGCAGTCATTAGAATGGTGTTTTAGTGATCCTGACTAAAGCAGTCATTAGAATGGTGTTTTAGTGATCTTGGCTAAAGCAGTGTTTTAGTGATCCTGGCTAAAGCAGTCATTAGAATGGTGTTTTAGTGATCCTGGCTAAAGCAGTCATTAGAATGGTGTTTTAGTGATCCTGGCTAAAGCAGTCATTAGAATGGTGTTTTAGTGATCCTGGCTAGAGCAGTCATTAGAATGGTGTTTTAGTGATCCTGACTAAAGCAGTCATTAGAATGGTGTTTTAGTGATCTTGGCTAAAGCAGTGTTTTAGTGATCCTGGCTAAAGCAGTCATTAGAATGGTGTTTTAGTGATCCTGGCTAAAGCAGTCATTAGAATGGTGTTTTAGTGATCCTGGCTAAAGCAGTCATTAGAATGGTGTTTTAGTGATCCTGACTAAAGCAGTCATTAGAATGGTGTTTTAGTGATCTTGGCTAAAGCAGTGTTTTAGTGATCCTGGCTAAAGCAGTCATTAGAATGGTGTTTTAGTGATCCTGGCTAAAGCAGTCATTAGAATGGGTGTTTTAGTGATCCTGGCTAAACGCAATCGTTAGAATGGTGTTTTAGTGATCCTGGCTAAAGCAGTGTTTTAGTGATCCTGGCTAAAGCAGTCATTAGAATGGTGTTTTAGTGATCCTGGCTAAAGCAGTCATTAGAATGGTGTTTTAGTGATCCTGGCTAAAGCAGTGTTTTAGTGATCCTGGCTAAAGCAGTCATTAGAATGGGTGTTTTAGTGATCCTGGCTAAAGCAGTCATTAGAATGGTGTTTTAGTGATCCTGGCTAAAGCAGTCATTAGAATGGTGTTTTAGTGATCCTGGCTTAAGCAGTCATTGGAATGGTGTTTTAGTGATCCTGGCTAAAGCAGTCATTGGAATGGTGTTTTAGTGATCCTGGCTAAAGCAGTGTTTTAGTGATCCTGGCTAAAGCAGTCATTAGAATGGTGTTTTAGTGATCCTGGCTAAAGCAGTCATTAGAATGGGTGTTTTAGTGATCCTGGCTAAACGCAGTCGTTAGAATGGTGTTTTAGTGATCCTGGCTAAAGCAGTCATTAGAATGGTGTTTTAGTGATCCTGGCTAAAGCAGTGTTTTCGTGATCCTGGCTAAAGCAGTGTTTTAGTGATCCTGGCTAAAGCAGTCATTAGAATGGGTGTTTTAGTAATCCTGGCTAAACGCAGTCATTAGAATGGTGTTTTAGTGATCCTGGCTAAAGCAGTCATTAGAATGGTGTTTTAGTGACCCTGGCTAAAGCAGTCATTAGAATGGGTGTTTTAGTGATCCTGGCTAAACGCAGTCGTTAGAATGGTGTTTTAGTGACCCTGGCTAAAGCAGTCATTAGAATGGTGTTTTAGTGATCCTGGCTAAAGCAGTCATTAGAATGGTGTTTTAGTGATCCTGGCTAAAGCAGTGTTTTAGTGATCCTGGCTAAAGCAGTCATTAGAATGGTGTTTTAGTGATCCTGGCTAAAGCAGTCATTAGAATGGGTGTTTTAGTGATCCTGGCTAAACGCAGTCGTTAGAATGGTGTTTTAGTGATCCTGGCTAAAGCAGTCATTAGAATGGGTGTTTTAGCGATCCTGGCTAAAGCAGTCATTAGAATGGTGTTTTAGCGATCCTGGCTAAAGCAGTCATTAGAATGGTTGTTTTAGCGATCCTGGCTAAAGCAGTCATTAGAATGCCGTTTTAGTGATCCTGGCTAAAGCAGTCATTGGAATGGTGTTTTAGTGATCCTGACTAAAGCAGTCATTAGAATGGTTTTTTAGTGATCCTGGCTAAAGCAGTGTTTTAGTGATCCTGGCTAAAGCAGTCATTAGAATGGTGTTTTAGTGATCCTGGCTAAAGCAGTCATTAGAATGGGTGTTTTAGTGATCCTGGCTAAACGCAGTCGTTAGAATGGTGTTTTAGTGATCCTGGCTAAAGCAGTCATTAGAATGGTGTTTTAGTGATCCTCGCTAAAGCAGTGTTTTCGTGATCCTGGCTAAAGCAGTATTTTAGTGATCCTGGCTAAAGCAGTCATTAGAATGGGTGTTTTAGTAATCCTGGCTAAACGCAGTCATTAGAATGGTGTTTTAGTGATCCTGGCTAAAGCAGTCATTAGAATGGTGTTTTAGTGATCCTGGCTAAAGCAGTCATTAGAATGGTGTTTTAGTGATCCTGGCTAAAGCAGTCA
>NC_048574.1:86819264-86836764 GCF_013265735.2 Oncorhynchus mykiss
CTCCCCGTCTCTCCTTCCCTCTCTCCTTCCATCACCTCTTCCTCTTCTCCCCGTCTCTCCTTCCCTCTCCCCGTCTCTCCTTCCCTCTCCCCGTCTCTCCTTCCCTCTCCCCGTCTCTCCTTCCCTCTCCCCGTCTCTCCTTCCCTCTCCCCGTCTCTCCTTCCCTCTCTCCTTCCCTCTCCCCGTCTCTCCTTCCCTCTCTCCTTCCCTCTCCCCCGTCTCTCCTTCCTCTCCCCCGTCTCTCCTTCCCTCTCTCCCCACCTCCTCCTCTCTCCCTTGTCTCTCCTTCCCTCTCTCTCCACCACCTCCTCCTCTCTCCCCACCACCTCCTCCTCTCTCCCCACCTCCTCCTCTCTCCCCACCTCCTCCTCTCTCCCTCCCTCTCCCCCGTCTCTCCTTCCCTCTCTCTCCACCACCTCCTCCTCTCTCCCCATCACCTCCTCCTCTCTCTAGGTGGGATACTGTCAGGGTCTCAGCTTCGTAGCAGGAGTTTTGTTGTTGCACATGGGAGAGGAGGACGCCTTCAACATGCTCCAGTTCCTCATGTATCATATGGGGCTTCGCAAGCAGTACAGACCTGACATGATTATACTACAGGTACCACACCAAGCAGTACAGACCTGACATGATGATACTACAGGTACCACACCAAGCAGTACAGACCTGACATGATGATACTACAGGTACCACACCAAGCAGTACAGACCTGACATGATAATACTACAGGTACCACACCAAGCAGTACAGACCTGACATGATGATACTACAGGTACCACACCAAGCAGTACAGACCTGACATGATGATACTACAGGTACCACACCAAGCAGTACAGACCTGCCATGATGATACTACAGGTACCACACCAAGCAGTACAGACCTGACATGATGATACTACAGGTACCACACCAAGCAGTACAGACCTGACATGATGATACTACAGGTACCACACCAAGCAGTACAGACCTGACATGATGATACTACACACCAAGCAGTACAGACCTGACATGATGATACTACAGGTACCACACCAAGCAGTACAGACCTGACATGATGATACTACAGGTACCACACCAAGCAGTACAGACCTGACATGATGATACTACAGGTACCACACCAAGCAGTACAGACCTGACATGATGATACTACAGGTACCACACCAAGCAGTACAGACCTGCCATGATGATACTACAGGTACCACACCAAGCAGTACAGACCTGACATGATGATACTACAGGTACCACACCAAGCAGTACAGACTTGACATGATGATACTACAGGTACCACACCAAGCAGTACAGACCTGACATGATGATACTACAGGTACCACACCAAGCAGTACAGACCTGACATGATGATACTACACACCAAGCAGTACAGACCTGACATGATGATACTACAGGTACCACACCAAGCAGTACAGACCTGACATGATGATACTACAGGTACCACACCAAGCAGTACAGACCTGACATGATGATACTACAGGTACCACACCAAGCAGTACAGACCTGACATGATGATACTACAGGTACCACACCAAGCAGTACAGACCTGCCATGATGATACTACAGGTACCACACCAAGCAGTACAGACCTGACATGATGATACTACAGGTACCACACCAAGCAGTACAGACCTGCCATGATGATACTACAGGTACCACACCAAGCAGTACAGACCTGACATGATGATACTACAGGTACCACACCAAGCAGTACAGACCTGACATGATGATACTACAGGGACCAGCCTCCCTGTGGAACACCTTGTAGAGCCCCGACGAATTGAGTCTGTTATTCTGAGCCCCCCCCCCCCCTCCCCAAAAGCGGCTGCAACTCAATATGGGGAAGCTTCTTTATGTTTTGTTCACTCAGTGTATGTCCCCCCCCCCCCCCCCCCCCCCCCCCACCAGATTCAGATGTACCAGCTGACCCATCTCCCCCCCCACCAGATTCAGATGTACCAGCTGACCCATCTCCCCCCCCACCAGATTCAGATGTACCAGCTGACCCGTCTCCCCCCCCCCACCAGATTCAGATGTACCAGCTGACCCGTCTCCCCCCCCCCCACCAGATTCAGATGTACCAGCTGACCCATCTCCCCCCCCACCAGATTCAGATGTACCAGCTGACCCATCTCCCCCCCACCAGATTCAGATGTACCAGCTGACCCGTCTCCCCCCCCACCAGATTCAGATGTACCAGCTGACCCATCTCCCCCCCCTCCACCAGATTCAGATGTACCAGCTGACCCATCCCCCCCCCCCCCTCCACCAGATTCAGATGTACCAGCTGACCCATCTTCCCCCCCCCTCCTCCACCAGATTCAGATGTACCAGCTGACCCATCCCCCCCCCCCCCCCCCCCCTCCACCAGATTCAGATGTACCAGCTGACCCATCTTCCCACCCCCTCCTCCACCAGATTCAGATGTACCAGCTGACCCATCCCCCCCCCCCCCCCTCCACCAGATTCAGATGTACCAGCTGACCCATCTTCCCCCCCCCTCCTCCACCAGATTCAGATGTACCAGCTGACCCATCTCTCCCCCCCCCCACCAGATTCAGATGTACCAGCTGACCCATCTCTCCCCCCCCCCACCAGATTCAGATGTACCAGCTGTCTCGTCTCCTCCATGACTACCACAGAGACCTGTACGTCCATCTGGAACAGCATGAGATAGGACCGTCTCTCTATGCTGCTCCCTGGTTCCTCACGGCCTTCGCCTCGCACTTCCCTCTGGGCTTCGTAGCCAGGGTGTTTGGTAAGTTACCTCTGGGCTTCGTAGCCAGGGTGTTTGGTAAGTTACCTCTGGGCTTCGTAGCCAGGGTGTTTGGTAAGTTACCTCTGGGCTTCGTAGCCAGGGTGTTTGGTAAGTTACCTCTGGGCTTCGTAGCCAGGGTGTTTGGTAAGTTACCTCTGGGCTTCGTAGCCAGGGTGTTTGGTAAGTTACCTCTGGGCTTCGTAGCCAGGGTGTTTGGTAAGTTACCTCTGGGCTTCGTAGCCAGGGTGTTTGGTAAGTTACCTCTGGGCTTCGTAGCCAGGGTGTTTGGTAAGTTACCTCTGGGCTTCGTAGCCAGGGTGTTTGGTAAGTTACCTCTGGGCTTCGTAGCCAGGGTGTTTGGTAAGTTACCTCTGGGCTTCGTAGCCAGGGTGTTTGGTAAGTTACCTCTGGGCTTCGTAGCCAGGGTGTTTGGTAAGTTACCTCTGGGCTTCGTAGCCAGGGTGGTTGGTTAGTTACCTCTAGGCTTCGTAGCCAGGGTGTTTGGTAAGTTACCTCTGGGCTTCGTAGCCAGGGTGTTTGGTAAGTTATCGTGTGTAGGTGTATGAGGAGGAGGTGGTGTGTGAGGAGGAGGTATGTGAGGAGGTGTGTGAGGAGGAGGTGTGTGAGGAGGAGGTGTATGAGGAGGAGGTGTGTGAGGAGGAGGAGGTGTATGAGGAGGAGGTGTATGAGGAGGAGGTGTATGAGGAGGAGGTGTGTATTCAGTCTGCTGGCCTGGGGTCAGATTTCACAGTCTGCTGGCCTGGGGTCAGATTTCACAGTCTGCTGGCCTGGGGTCAGATTTCACAGTCTTCAGTCTGCTGGCCTGGGGTCAGATTTCACAGTCTGCTGGCCTGGGGTCAGATTTCACAGTCTTCAGTCTGCTGGCCTGGGGTCAGATTTCACAGTCTGCTGGCCTGGGGTCAGATTTCACAGTCTTCAGTCTGCTGGCCTGGGGTCAGATTTCACAGTCTTCAGTCTGCTGGCCTGGGGTCAGATTTCACAGTCTGCTGGCCTGAGGTCAGATTTCACAGTCTTCAGTCTGCTGGCCTGAGGTCAGATTTCAGTCTTCAGTCTGCTGGCCTGGGGTCAGATTTCAGTCTTCAGTCTGCTGGCCTGGGTTCAGATTTTACAGTCTTCAGTCTGCTGGCCTGGGGTCAGATTTCAGTCTTCAGTCTGCTGGCCTGGGTTCAGATTTCACAGTCTGCTGGCCTGGGTTCAGATTTCACAGTCTTCAGTCCTCCCTCCGTCACACCTGCTGTTGTGTTGTCCTCCCTCCGTCACACCTGCTGTTGTGTTGTCCTCCCTCCGTCACACCTGCTGTTGTGTTGTCCTCCCTCCGTCACACCTGCTGTTGTGTTGTCCTCCCTCCGTCACACCTGCTGTTATGTTGTCCTCCCTCCGTCACACCTGCGCTGTCACCTGCGTGCTTCTCTGTCTGTCTGCCTGTTTGTCTGCCTGTCTGTCTGCCTGTCTGCCTGCCTGCCTGTCTGTCTGTCTGTCTGTCTGTCTGTCTGTCTGTCTGTCTGTCTGTCTGTCTGTAAGTCAACACTGAGACTTACTATCATGTCATGTAGTTGCTTCTCCTCCTGAATTTGCCCTCTCTGTCTCTCTCTCTCTGTCTCTCTCTCGCTGTCTCCTTCTCTCTCTCTGTCTCTCTCTCTCTCTCTCTGTCTCTCTCTCTCTGTCTCTGTGTCTCTCTCTCTCTCTCTCTCTCCCTCTCTCTCTCTCTCTGTCTGTCTCTCTCTGTCTCTCTCTCTCTCTCGCTGTCTCCTCTCTCTCTGTCTCTCTCTCTGTCTCTCTCTCTCTGTCTCTCTCTCTCCTCCAGACATGTTGTTTCTCCAGGGTTCGGAGGTGATCTTCAAGGTGTCGCTAAGTCTTCTGGGTAGTCACAAGCCCTTGATCCTACAGCACGACAGTCTGGAGTCTATAGTGGACTTCATCAAGACTACATTACCTAACCTGGGACTGGTCCAGATGGAGAAGACCATCAACCAGGTAGACTGGTGGGGTGGGGTCTATAGTAGACTACATTACCTAACCTGGGACTGGGGGGGAGGGGTCTATAGTAGACTACATTACCTAACCTGGGACTGGGGGGGAGGGGTCTATAGTAGACTACATTACCTAACCTGGGACTGGGGGGGAGGGGTCTATAGTAGACTACATTACCTAACCTGGGACTGGTGGGGGGGGGGTCTATAGTAGACTACATTACCTAACCTGGGACTGGTGGGGTGGGGTCTATAGTAGACTGCATTACCTAACCTGGGACTGGTGTTGGGGTCTATAGTAGACTACATTACCTAACCTGGGACTGGTGGGGGTCTATAGTAGACTACATTACCTAACCTGGGACCGGTGGGGGGGGTCTATAGTAGACTACATTACCTAACCTGGGACTGGTGGGGGTCTATAGTAGACTACATTACCTAACCTGGGACTGGTGGGGGGTGGGGGTCTATAGTAGACTACATTACCTAACCTGGGACTGGTGGGGGGGGGTCTATAGTAGACTACATTACCTAACCTGGGACTGGTGGGGGTCTATAGTAGACTACATTACCTAACCTGGGACTGGTGGGGGTCTATAGTAGACTACATTACCTAACCTGGGACTGGTGGGGGTCTATAGTAGACTACATTACCTAACCTGGGACCGGTGGGGGGGGTCTATAGTAGAATTCATTACCTAACCTGGGACTGGTGGGGGTCTATAGTAGACTACATTACCTAACCTGGGACTGGTGGGGTCTATAGTAGACTACATTACCTAACCTGGGACTGGTGTTGGGGTCTATAGTAGACTACCTTACCTAACCTGGGACTGGTGGGGGGGGTCTATAGTAGACTACACTACCTAACCTGGGACTGGTGGGGGGTCTATAGTATAATACATTACCTAACCTGGGACTGGTGGGGGGGGGGGGGTCTAGAGTAGACTACATTAGCTAACCTGGGACTGGTGGGGGGGGGGGGGGGGGTCTATAGTAGACTACATTACCTAACCTGGGACTGGTGGGGGGTCTATAGTAGACTACATTACCTAACCTGGGACTGGTGGGGGGGTCTATAATAGAATACATTACCTAACCTGGGACTGGTGGGGGGGTCTATAGTAGAATACATTACCTAACCTGGGACTGGTGGGGGGGTCTAGAGTAGACTACATTACCTAACCTGGGACTGGTGGGGGGGTCTATAGTAGACTACATTACCTAACCTGGGACTGGTGGGGGGGTCTATAGTAGACTACATTACCTAACCTGGGACTGGTGGGGGGGTCTATAGTAGACTACATTACCTAACCTGGGACTGGTGAGGGGTGGGGGTCTATAGTAGACTACATTACCTAACCTGGGACTGGTGGGGGTCTATAGTAGACTACATTACCTAACCTGGGACTGGTGGGGGGGGTCTATAGTAGAATACATTATCTAACCTGGGACTGGTGGGGGTCTATAGTAGACTACATTACCTAACCTGGGACTGGTGGGGTGGGGTCTATAGTAGACTACATTACCTAACCTGGGACTGGTGGGGGGGTCTATAGTAGACTACATTACCTAACCTGGGACTGGTGGGGGGGTCTATAGTAGACTACATTACCTAACCTGGGACTGGTGGGGGGGGGGGTCTATAGTAGACTACATTACCTAACCTGGGACTGGTGTTGGGGACTATAGTAGACTACCTTACCTAACCTGGGACTGGTGGGGGGGTCTATAGTAGACTACATTACCTAACCTGGGACTGGTGGGGGGGTCTATAGTAGACTACATTACCTAACCTGGGACTGGTGGGGGGGGTCTATAGTAGACTACATTACCTAACCTGGGACTGGTGGGGGTCTATAGTAGACTACATTACCTAACCTGGGACTGGTGGGGGGTGGGGGTCTATAGTAGACTACATTACCTAACCTGGGACTGGTGGGGGGGTCTATAGTAGACTACATTACCTAACCTGGGACTGGTGGGGGGGGTCTATAGTAGACTATATTACCTTACCTGGGACTGGTGGGGGGGTCTATAGTAGACTACATTACCTAACCTGGGACTGGGGGGGGGTCTATAGTAGACTACATTACCTAACCTGGGACTGGTGGGGGTCTATAGTAGACTACATTACCTAACCTGGGACTGGTGGGGGGGTCTATAGTAGACTACATTACCTAACCTGGGACTGGTGGGGGGGGGGTCTATAGTAGACTACATTACCTAACCTGGGACTGGTGGGGGGTGGGGGTCTATAGTAGACTACCTTACCTAACCTGGGACAGGTGGGGGTCTATAGTAGACTACA
Source organism: Oncorhynchus mykiss (assembly GCF_013265735.2). Taxonomy (NCBI): domain Eukaryota; kingdom Metazoa; phylum Chordata; class Actinopteri; order Salmoniformes; family Salmonidae; genus Oncorhynchus; species Oncorhynchus mykiss. Next base: position 86,826,331 of record NC_048574.1, read on the forward strand.
TTACCTAACCTGGGACTGGTGGGGGGGTCTATAGTAGACTACCTTACCTAACCTGGGACTGGTGGGGGTCTATAGTAGACTACATTACCTAACCTGGGACTGGTGGGGGTCTATAGTAGACTACATTACCTAACCTGGGACTGGTGGGGGTCTATAGTAGACTACATTACCTAACCTGGGACTGGTGGGGGGTGGGGTCTATAGTAGACTACCTTACCTAACCTGGGACAGGTGGGGGTCTATAGTAGACTACATTACCTAACCTGGGACTGGTGGGGGGGTCTATAGTAGACTACCTTACCTAACCTGGGACTGAGAGGAGAGACAGTGGAGGACAGACAGTGGAGAACAGACAGTGGAGGACAGACAGAGAGGACAGACAGTGGAGGACACATCGAGACAGAGAGGACAGACAGTGGAGAACACATCGAGACAGAGAGGACAGACAGTGGAGGACACATCGAGACAGAGAGGACAGACAGTGGAGGACAGACAGTGGAGGACACATCGAGACAGAGAGGACAGACAGTGGAGGACGCATCGAGACAGAGAGGACACGGGGTGATTTCCAGGTAGTCTGGAGGCAGACAGTGGAGGACAGACAGAGAGGACAGACAGTGGAGGACACATCGAGACAGATAGGACAGACAGTGGAGAACACATCGAGACAGAGAGGACAGACAGTGGAGGACACTTCGAGACAGAGAGGACAGACAGTGGAGGACAGACAGTGGAGAACAGACAGTGGAGGACAGACAGAGAGGACAGACAGTGGAGGACACATCGAGACAGAGAGGACAGACAGTGGAGAACACATCGAGACAGAGAGGACAGACAGTGGAGGACACATCGAGACAGAGAGGACAGACAGTGGAGGACACATCGAGACAGAGACAGACAGTGGAGGACACATCGAGACAGAGAGGACAGACAGTGGAGGACACATCGAGACAGAGAGGACACGGGGTGATTTCCAGTTAGTCTGGAGGCAGACAGTGGAGGACAGACAGAGAGGACAGACAGTGGAGGACACATCGAGACAGAGAGGACAGACAGTGGAGAACACATCGAGACAGAGAGGACAGACAGTGGAGGACACATCGAGACAGAGAGGACACGTGGTGATTTCCAGGTAGTCTGGAGGCAGACAGTGGAGGACAGACAGAGAGGACAGACAGTGGAGGACACATCGAGACAGAGAGGACAGACAGTGGAGAACACATCGAGACAGAGAGGACAGACAGTGGAGGACAGACAGTGGAGAACACATCGAGACAGAGAGGACAGACAGTGGAGAACACATCGAGACACAGAGAGGACAGACAGTGGAGGACAGACAGTGGAGGACACATCGAGACAGAGAGGACAGACAGTGGAGAACACATCGAGACACAGAGAGGACAGACAGTGGAGGACAGACAGTGGAGGACAGACAGTGGAGAACACATCGAGACAGAGAGGACAGACAGTGGAGAACACATCGAGACACAGAGAGGACAGACAGTGGAGGACAGACAGTGGAGGACAGACAGTGGAGAACACATCGAGACAGAGAGGACAGACAGTGGAGGACAGACAGTGGAGAACACATCGAGACAGAGAGGACAGACAGTGGAGAACACATCGAGACAGAGAGGACAGACAGTGGAGAACACATCGAGACAGAGAGGACAGACAGTGGAGAACACATCGAGACACAGAGAGGACAGACAGTGGAGGACAGACAGTGGAGGACAGACAGTGGAGGACAGACAGTGGAGGACAGACAATGGAGGACACATCGAGACAGAGAGGACATGGGGTGATTTCCAGGTAGTCTGGAGGCAGACAGTGGAGGACAGACAGAGAGGACAGACATTGGAGGACACATCGAGACACAGAGAGGACAGACAGTGGAGGACAGACAGTGGAGGACAGATAGTGGAGGACAGACAGTGGAGAACACATCGAGACAGAGAGGACACGGGGTGATTTCCAGGTAGTCTGGAGGCAGACAGTGGAGGACACATCGAGACAGAGAGGACACTGGGTGATTTCCAGGTAGTCTGGAGGCAGACAGTGGAGGACAGACAGAGAGGACAGACAGTGGAGGACACATCGAGACAGAGAGGACAGACAGTGGAGGACACATCGAGACAGAGAGGACACGGGGTGATTTCCAGGTAGTCTGGAGGCAGACAGTGGAGGACAGACAGAGAGGACAGACAGTGGAGGACACATCGAGACAGAGAGGACAGACAGTGGAGGACACATCGAGACAGAGAGGACACGGGGTGATTAACAGGTAGTCTGGAGGCAGGGGAGTGGTGCTCTCAAAACACTACTTCCTGGAAACAGAGAACTTTACCCTTGTACCAAATTACACACACAGACACACACACAGACACACACACACACACACACACACACACACACACACACACACACACACACACACACACACACACACACACACACACACACACAGACAGATACACACACACACACACACACACACACACACACACACACACACACACACACACACACACACAGACACACACAGACAGATACACACACACACACACACACACATATACACACACACACACACACACATATACACACACACACATATACACACACACATATACACACACACACATATACACGCACACACACACACATACACACACATAGACACACACACACACACAAACATATACACACACACACACATAGACACACACACAGACACACACACACATATATACACACACACACACATATATACACACACATAGACACACTCTCTCTTCTCTCACACACACACACACACACACACACACATACATACACACACTCTCTCTCTCTTCTCTCACACGCACACACAAAGAAACATGCTCACACACTGACTCACACACTCACACCGAGAGAGATACACGCACTCTAATAGGTTCAGCCAGTCTGTTTCAGGAGGCCTGAGGACACTACCGATAATTCAACAACTTAGTTACAGCAATTACACACCCCAGGCGGCTGGTGGCATCTTCATTGGGGAGGACAGGCTCAGAGTAAAGGCTGGAACGGAATCCATGGAATGGAGTCGTCTACGTCACCCCTGGGGTTTCCATGTTGATGCCGTTCCGTCCTCTCCGTTCCAGACATTATTATGAGCTGTCCTCCCATCCCATCTGACCTCTTCAGGCCCCCCCCCCCCCCCCCCCCAGAGTACCAGTCTTCAGGCCCCCCCCCCCCCCTGAGAGCCAGACTGAATGACCTCTTCAGCCCCCCCCCCCCTGAGAGCCAGACTGAATGACCTCTTCAGGGCCCCTCCCCCTGAGAGACAGACTGAATGACCTCTTCAGGGCCCCTCCCCCTGAGAGACAGACTGAATGACCTCTTCAGGGCCCCTCCCCCTGAGAGACAGACTGAATGACCTCTTCAGGGCCCCTCCCCCTGAGAGACAGACTGAATGACCTCTTCAGCCCCCCCCCCCCTGAGAGCCAGACTGAATGACCTGTGTGTGTGTGTGTGTGCGCGTAGGTGTGTGAGATGGACCTGTCCAATCAGCTGCAGGCGTACGAGGTGGAATACCACGTCTTACAGGACGAGCTGTGTGACACGCCCGCTCACCTCAACCAATCGCAGCGCACCGCCCAGCTGGAACGCACCAATCAGAGCCTCCGACAGCAAAACCTCGACCTGCTGGAGGAACTGCAGGTAAACACACACTAAACACACACACACTCACTAAACACACACACACACAAACACACACACTAAACACACATGTTTTGTGTCTCTCCAGGTGTCCCAGGCTCGTGTGTGTCGTCTGGAAGGCCAGGTGGAGGGGCTGGCCCAATCGGAGGCTCTGCTGAGAGAACGGGTGTTCGACCTGGAGGAGGAGAGAAACGGACTGCGGAGCGCCGTCACACACCTGCACACACTCCTCACCGCGCTGGGAATACACACACACACAACGCACGGGGACTTCAACCTGGACCCTCACACACACTCCACTGCCGACACAGATGGCCCGAGAGATGGACAGAGAGATGGCCAGAGAGATGGACAGAGAGATGGCCCGAGAGATGGCCAGAGAGATGGACAGAGAGATGGCCCGAGAGATGGCCAGAGAGATGGCCCGAGAGATGGCCAGAGAGATGGACAGAGAGATGGCCCGAGAGATGGACAGGGTGTGGACGTCCCCACCAGAGAGGAGCCCAGACTGGGACAAGGGACAGCGATGTCCTCCCCTCTCCTCCCTCATCCACTGGCTCTACCAGAACACTGAATCCTCTCCCAGAGGACTGTTCTCCTGTACTAAACTGGAGAAATGGGGGTGGGGGGGGGGGGGGGGTTCTCTGTCCTCTCCGGGCCGATACTCCACACAACAGTCCTATACACAGTTACTATTGCAGTCAGATGTCTCTCTGCCTGTGTGTCTGTCTCTCTGCCTGTCTGTCTGTCTCTCTGCCTGTCTGTCTGTGTGTCTCTCTCTGCCTGTGTGTCTCTCTGCCTGTCTGTCTGTCTCTCTGCCTGTGTGTCTCTCTGCCTGTGTGTCTCTCTGCCTGTGTGTCTCTCTCTGCCTGCGTGTCTCTCTGCCTGCGTGTCTCTCTCTGCCTGCGTGTCTCTCTGCCTGCGTGTCTCTCTGCCTGCGTGTCTCTCTGCCTGTGTGTCTCTCTGCCTGCGTGTCTCTCTGCCTGCGTGTCTCTCTGCCTGCGTGTCTCTCTGCCTGTCTGTCTGTCTCTCTGCCTGCGTGTCTCTCTGCCTGCGTGTCTCTCTGCCTGCGTGTCTCTCTGCCTGCGTGTCTCTCAGCCTGCGTGTCTCTCTGCCTGCGTGTCTCTCTGCCTGCGTGTCTCTCTGCCTGCGTGTCTCTCTGCCTGCGTGTCTCTCAGCCTGCGTGTCTCTCTGCCTGCGTGTCTCTCTGCCTGCGTGTCTCTCTGCCTGTGTGTCTCTCTGCCTGCTTGTCTCTCTGCCTGTGTGTCTCTCTGCCTGCGTGTCTCTCTGCCTGTGTCAGTGTGTGTTGAGATGTGTTTATTGCACAGTCTTTGCCACAGGAAACATCTTGTACACTATATATATATATATATATATACTATATATGCCACAGGAAACATCTTGTACACTATATATATATATATATATACTATATATGCCACAGGAAACATCTTGTACACTATATATATATATATATATATATACTATATATGCCACAGGAAACATCTTGTACACTATATATATATATACTATATATGCCACAGGAAACATCTTGTACACTATATATATATATATATATATATATACTATATATGCCACAGGAAACATCTTGTACACTATATATATATATATATATATATACTATATATGCCACAGGAAACATCTTGTACACTATATATATATATATATATATATACTATATATGCCACAGGAAACATCTTGTACACTATATATATATATATATACTATATATGCCACAGGAAACATCTTGTACACTATATATATATATACTATATATGCCACAGGAAACATCTTGTACACTATATATATATATATATATATATATACTATATATGCCACAGGAAACATCTTGTACACTATATATATATATATATATATACTATATATGCCACAGGAAACATCTTGTACACTATATATATATATATATATATATATACTATATATGCCACAGGAAACATCTTGTACACTATATATATATATATATACTATATATGCCACAGGAAACATCTTGTACACTATATATATATATATATACTATATATGCCACAGGAAACATCTTGTACACTATATATATATATATATACTATATATGCCACAGGAAACATCTTGTACACTATATATATATATATATATACTATATATGCCACAGGAAACATCTTGTACACTATATATATATATATATACTATATATGCCACAGGAAACATCTTGTACACTATATATATATATATATATATACTATATATGCCACAGGAAACATCTTGTACACTATATATATATATATATATATATATATATATATACTATATATGCCACAGGAAACATCTTGTACACTATATATATATATATATATACTATATATGCCACAGGAAACATCTTGTACACTATATATATATATATACTATATATGCCACAGGAAACATCTTGTACACTATATATATATATATATATACTATATATGCAAAACCAAAATAAATGGCTTCCGAGTGGCGCAGCGGTCTGTCACTTTTATAGTCCCTGGTTCGAATCCCGGCTGTATCATGTCCGGTCACGATTGGCCCAGCGTCCGGGGTCGGTGATTGGGAGTCCCGTAGAGCTCAACGATTGGCCCAGGTCCGGGGTCGGTGATTGGGAGTCCCGTAGAGCTCAACGATTGGCCCAGCGTCCGGGGTCGGTGATTGGGAGTCCCGTAGAGCTCAACGATTGGCCCAGCGTCCGGGGTCGGTGATTGGGAGTCCCGTAGAGCTCAACGATTGGCCCAGGTCCGGGGTCGGTGATTCGGAGTCCCGTAGAGCTCAACGATTGGCCCAGGTCCGGGGTCGGTGATTGGGAGTCCCGTAGAGCTCAACGATTGGTCGGGGTCGGCGATTGGGAGTCCCGTAGAGCTCAACGATTGGTCCGGGGTCGGTGATTGGGAGTCCCGTAGAGCTCAACGATTGGCAACAGCGTCCGGGGTCGGCCGTCATTTGTAAATGAGAATTTGTTCTTCACCGACCAGCCTGAAGTTAAATAAAGATTTAAAATAAATAAACAGATTCACAACAAACCAAAATACTGTCACATCTGCTGTAATGACAAGGACAGTCCAGACAAAGCCCTGGACTCCAGCCCCCATGATGCCCTGCGCCACACTGACGGGAGAGAGAGGGAGGAGAGAGAGACCCTTCCCCCTAATGGTTGAGGGTTAGGTCATACTATCTGAGGAGAGAGAGAGACCCTTCCCCCTAATGGTTGAGGGGTAGGTCATACTATCTGAGGAGAGAGAGAGACCCTTCCCCCTAATGGTTGAGGGGTAGGTCATACTATCTGAGAGGGGAGAGAGAGACCCTTCCCCCTAATGGTTGAGGGTTAGGTCATACTATCTGAGAGGGGAGAGAGAGACCCTTCCCCCTAATGGTTGAGGGGTAGGTCATACTATCTGAGGAGAGAGAGAGAGAGACCCTTCCCCCTAATGTTTGAGGGTTAGGTCATACTATCTGAGAGGGGAGAGAGAGAGACCCTTCCCCCTAATGGTTGAGGGTTAGGTCATACTATCTGAGGAGAGAGAGAGACCCTTCCCCCTAATGGTTGAGGGTTAGGTCATACTATCTGAGGGGAGAGAGAGAGACCCTTCCCCCTAATGTTTGAGGGTTAGGTCATACTATCTGAGAGGGGAGAGAGAGAGACCCTTCCCCCTAATGGTTGAGGGTTAGGTCATACTATCTGAGGAGAGAGAGAGAGACCCTTCCCCCTAATGGTTGAGGGGTAGGTCATACTATCTGAGGGGAGAGAGAGTCCCTTCCCCCTAATGGTTGAGGGGTAGGTCATACTGAGGGGGAGAGAGAGAGACCCTTCCCCCTAATGGTTGAGGGTTAGGTCATACTATCTGAGAGGGGAGAGAGAGGGACCCTTCCCCCTAATGGTTGAGGGTTAGGTCATACTATCTGAGGAGAGAGAGAGACCCTTCCCCCTAATGGTTGAGGGTTAGGTCATACTATCTGAGGGGAGAGAGAGACCCTTCCCCCTAATGGTTGAGGGTTAGGTCATACTATCTGAGGGGAGAGAGAGAGACCCTTCCCCCTAATGGTTGAGGGTTAGGTCATACTATCTGAGGAGAGAGAGAGACCCTTCCCCCTAATGGTTGAGGGTTAGGTCATACTATCTGAGGGGAGAGAGAGACTCTTCCCCCTAATGGTTGAGGGTTTAGGTCATACTATCTGAGAGGGGAGAGAGAGAGACCCTTCCCCCTAATGGTTGAGGGTTAGGTCATACTATCTGAGGGGAGAGAGAGACCCTTCCCCCTAATGGTTGAGGGTTAGGTCATACTATCTGAGGGGAGAGAGAGACCCTTCCCCCTAATGGTTGAGGGGTAGGTCATACTATCTGAGGGGAGAGAGAGAGACCCTTCCCCCTAATGGTTGAGGGGTAGGTCATACTATCTGAGAGGAGAGAGAGAGAGACCCTTCCCCCTAATGGTTGAGGGTTAGGTCATACTATCTGAGGGGAGAGAGAGAGACCCTTCCCCCTAATGGTTGAGGGTTAGGTCATACTATCTGAGGGGAGAGAGAGAGAGAGAGACCCTTCCCCCTAATGGTTGAGGGTTAGGTCATACTATCTGAGGGGAGAGAGAGACCCTTCCCCCTAATGGTTGAGGGTTAGGTCATACTATCTGAGGGGAGAGAGAGACCCTTCCCCCTAATGGTTGAGGGTTAGGTCATACTATCTGAGAGGAGAGAGAGAGAGACCCTTCCCCCTAATGGTTGAGGGTTAGGTCATACTATCTGAGGGGAGAGAGAGACCCTTCCCCCTAATGGTTGAGGGTTAGGTCATACTATCTGAGGGGAGAGAGAGACCCTTCCCCCTAATGGTTGAGGGTTAGGTCATACTATCTGAGAGGAGAGAGAGAGAGACCCTTCCCCCTAATGGTTGAGGGGTAGGTCATACTGAGGGGAGAGAGAGAGAGACCCTTCCCCCTAATGGTTGAGGGGTAGGTCATACTGAGGGGAGAGAGAGACCCTTCCCCCTAATGTTTGAGGGTTAGGTCATACTATCTGAGAGGGGAGAGAGAGAGACCCTTCCCCCTAATGGTTGAGGGGTAGGTCATACTGAGGGGAGAGAGAGGCCCTTCCCCCTAATGGTTGAGGGTTAGGTCATACTATCTGAGGAGAGAGAGAGAGAGACCCTTCCCCCTAATGTTTGAGGGTTAGGTCATACTATCTGAGGAGAGAGAGAGAGAGACCCTTCCCCCTAATGGTTGAGGGTTAGGTCATACTATCTGAGAGGGGAGAGAGAGAGACCCTTCCCCCTAATGGTTGAGGGGTAGGTCATACTATCTGAGGGGAGAGAGAGAGAGACCCTTCCCCCTAATGGTTGAGGGTTAGGTCATACTATCTGAGGAGAGAGAGAGACCCTTCCCCCTAATGGTTGAGGGTTAGGTCATACTATCTGAGGAGAGAGAGAGACCCTTCCCCCTAATGGTTGAGGGTTAGGTCATACTATCTGAGAGGGGAGAGAGAGAGACCCTTCCCCCTAATGGTTGAGGGTTAGGTCATACTATCTGAGGGGAGAGAGAGAGACCCTTCCCCCTAATGGTTGAGGGTTAGGTCATACTATCTGAGGAAAACTGTAAAGTTGTTGCCATGACTCCTGACTGTCCTTTCCGATTAGCAACACAATCTCCTGGTTGACACTGTAAAGCTGTTGCCATGACTCCTGACTGTCCTTTCCGATTAGCAACACAATCTCCTGGTTGACACTGTAAAGCTGTTGCCATGACTCCTGACTGTCCTTTCCGATTAGCAACACAATCTCCTGGTTGACACTGTAAAGCTGTTGCCATGACTCCAGACTGTCCTTTCCGATTAGCAACACAATCTCCTGGTTGACACTGTAAAGCTGTTGCCATGACTCCTGACTGTCCTTTCCGATTAGCAACACAATCTCCTGGTTGACACTGTAAAGCTGTTGCCATGACTCCTGACTGTCCTTTCCGATTAGCAACACAATCTCCTGGTCGACACTGTAAAGCTGTTGCCATGACTCCTGACTGTCCTTTCCGATTAGCAACACAATCTCCTGGTCGACACTGTAAAGCTGTTGCCATGACTCCTGACTGTCCTTTCCGATTAGCAACACAATCTCCTGGTCGACACTGTAAAGCTGTTGCCATGACTCCTGACTGTCCTTTCCGATTAGCAACACAATCTCCTGGTCGACACTGTAAAGCTGTTGCCATGACTCCTGACTGTCCTTTCCGATTAGCAACACAATCTCCTGGTTGACACTGTAAAGCTGTTGCCATGACTCCTGACTGTCCTTTCCGATTAGCAACACAATCTCCTGGTTGACACTGTAAAGCTGTTGCCATGACTCCTGACTGTCCTTTCCGATTAGCAACACAATCTCCTGGTTGACACTGTAAAGCTGTTGCCATGACTCCTGACTGTCCTTTCCGATTAGCAACACAATCTCCTGGTTGACACTGTAAAGCTGTTGCCATGACTCCTGACTGTCCTTTCCGATTAGCAACACAATCTCCTGGTTGACACTGTAAAGCTGTTGCCATGACTCCAGACTGTCCTTTCCGATTAGCAACACAATATCCTGGTTGACACTGTAAAGCTGTTGCCATGACTCCTGACTGTCCTTTCCACGTGATTTTTATATTTTAATTGATTGTTGTTGTCATTACTCTGTTGTTGTTGTTGTTGTCATTACGCTGTTTTTGTTGTTGT
>NC_048574.1:86841764-86881764 GCF_013265735.2 Oncorhynchus mykiss
CCCATTATACTGCCTTGTTAAGAGCTAGTAACATCCCCATTATACTGCCCTGTTAAGAGCTAGTAACATACCCATTATACTGCCATGTTAAGAGCTAGTAACATACCCATTATACTGACCTGTTAAGAGCTAGTAACATACCCATTATACTGCCCTGTTTAGAGCTAGTAACATACCCATTATACTGCACTGTTAGGAGCTAGTAACATACCCATTATACTGCGCTGTTAAGAGCTAGTAAAATACCCATTATACTGCCCTGTTAGGAGCTAGTAACATACCCATTATACTGCCTTGTTAAGAGCTAGTAACATACCCACTATACTGCCCTGTTAATAGCTAGTAACATACCCATTATACTGCCCTGTTAAGAGCTAGTAACATACCCATTATACTGCCCTGTTAAGAGCTAGTAACATACCCATTATACTGCCTTGTTAAGAGCTAGTAACATACCCATTATACTGCCTTGTTAAGAGCTAGTAACATGCCTTGTTAAGAGCTAGTAACATGCCTTGTTAAGAGCTAGTAACATGCCTTGTTAAGAGCTAGTAACATACCCATTATACTGCCTTGTTAAGAGCTAGTAACATACCCATTATACTGCCCTGTTAGGAGCTAGTAACATACCCATTATACTGCCCTGTTAATAGCTAGTAACATACCCATTATACTGCCCTGTTAAGAGCTAGTAAAATACCCATTATACTGTCCTGTTAAGAGCTAGTAACATACCCATTATACTGCCCTGTTAAGAGCTAGTAACATACCCATTATACTGCCTTGTTAAGAGCTAGTAACATACCCATTATACTGCCCTGTTAGGAGCTAGTAACATACCCATTATACTGCCCTGTTAAGAGCTAGTAACATACCCATTATACTGCCTTGTTAAGAGCTAGTAACATCCCCATTATACTGCCTTGTTAAGAGCTAGTAACATACCCATTATACTGCCCTGTTAGGAGCTAGTAACATACCCATTATACTGCCCTGTTAAGAGCTAGTAACATACCCATTATACTGCCCTGTTAGGAGCTAGTAACATACCCATTACACTGCCCTGTTAAGAGCTAGTAACATACCTTGTTAAGAGCTAGTAACATGCCTTGTTAAGAGCTAGTAACGTACCCATTATACTGCCCTGTTAGGAGCTAGTTAACATACCCATTATACTGCCTTGTTAAGAGCTAGTAACATACCCATTATACTGCCTTGTTAAGAGCTAGTAACATACCCATTATACTGCCCTGTTAGGAGCTAGTAACATACCCATTATACTGACTGCCCTGTTAAGAGCTAGTAAAATACCCATTATACTGCCCTGTTAAGAGCTAGTAACATACCCATTATACTGCCTTGTTAAGAGCTAGTAACATACCCATTATACTGCCCTGTTAAGAGCTAGTAACATACCCATTATACTGCCCTGTTAGGAGCTAGTAACATACCCATTATACTGCCTTGTTAAGTGCTACTAACATACCCATTATACTGCCCTGTTAAGAGCTAGTAACATACCCATTATACTGCCCTGTTAGGAGCTAGTAACATACCCATTATACTGCACTGTTAGGAGCTAGTAACATACCTTGTTAAGAGCTAGTAACATGCCTTGTTAAGAGCTAGTAACATACCCATTATACTGCCCTGTTAGGAGCTAGTAACATACCCATTATACTGCCCTGTTAAGAGCTAGTAACATACCCATTATACTGCACTGTTAGGAGCTAGTAACATACCCACTATACTGCCTTGTTAAGAGCTAGTAACATACCCATTATACTGCACTGTTAGGAGCTAGTAACAGACCCATTATACTGCCCTGTTAAGAGCTAGTAACATCCCCATTATACTGCCTTGTTAAGAGCTAGTAACATACCCATTATACTGCCTTGTTAGGAGCTAGTAACATACCCATTATACTGCGCTGTTAAGAGCTAGTAAAATACCCATTATACTGCCCTGTTAAGAGCTAGTAACATACCCATTATACTGCCTTGTTAAGAGCTAGTAACATGCCTTGTTAAGAGCTAGTAACATACCCATTATACTGCCCTGTTAGGAGCTAGTAACATACCCATTATACTGCCTTGTTAAGAGCTAGTAACATACCCATTATACTGCCCTGTTAAGAGCTAGTAACATACCCATTATACTGCCCTGTTAAGAGCTAGTAACATACCCATTATACTGCCCTGTTAAGAGCTAGTAACATACCCATTATACTGCCCTGTTAGGAGCTAGTAACATACCCATTATACTGCCTTGTTAAGAGCTAGTAACATACCCATTATACTGCCCTGTTAGGAGCTAGTAACATCCCCATTATACTGCCTTGTTAAGAGCTAGTAACATACCCATTATACTGCCCTGTTAAGAGCTAGTAACATACCCATTATACTGCCTTGTTAAGAGCTAGTAACATACCCATTATACTGCCCTGTTAGGAGCTAGTAACATGCCCATTATACTGCCCTGTTAAGAGCTAGTAACATACCCATTATACTGCCCTGTTAGGAGCTAGTAACATACCCATTATACTGCCCTGTTAGGAGCTAGTAACATACCCATTATACTGCCCTGTTAAGAGCTAGTAACATACCCATTATACTGCCCTGTTAAGAGCTAGTAACATCCCCATTATACTGCCCTGTTAAGAGCTAGTAACATACCCATTATACTGCCCTGTTAAGAGCTAGTAACGTACCCATTATACTGCCCTGTTAGGAGCTAGTAACATACCCATTATACTGCCTTGTTAAGAGCTAGTAACATACCCATTATACTGCCCTGTTAGGAGCTAGTAACATACCCATTATACTGCCCTGTTAAGAGCTAGTAACATACCCATTATACTGCCTTGTTAAGAGCTAGTAACATACCCATTATACTGCCTTGTTAGGAGCTAGTAACATACCCATTATACTGCCCTGTTAGGAGCTAGTAACATACCCATTATACTGCCCTGTTAAGAGCTAGTAACGTACCCATTATACTGCCTTGTTAAGAGCTAGTAACATACCCATTATACTGCCCTGTTAAGAGCTAGTAACATACCCATTATACTGCCCTGTTAAGAGCTAGTAACATACCCATTATACTGCCCTGTTAAGAGCTAGTAACGTACCCATTATACTGCCTTGTTAAGAGCTAGTAACATACCCATTATACTGCCCTGTTAGAAGCTAATAACATACCCATTATACTGCCTTGATAAGAGCTAGTAACGTACCCATTATACTGCCTTGTTAAGAGCTAGTAACATACCCATTATACTGCCCTGTTAGAAGCTGATAACATACCCATTATACTGCCTTGATAAGAGCTAGTAACGTACCCATTATACTGCCTTGTTAAGAGCTAGTAACATACCCATTATACTGCCCTGTTAGGAGCTAGTAACATCCCCATTATACTGCCCTGTTAGGAGATAGTAACATGCCTTGATAAGAGCTAGTAACGTACCCATTATACTGCCTTGTTAGGAGCTAGTAACGTACCCATTATACTGCCCTGTTAAGAGCTAGTAATGTACCCATTATACTGCCCTGTTAAGAGCTAGTAACATCCCCATTATACTGCCTTGTTAAGAGCTAGTAACATACCCATTATACTGCCCTGTTAAGAGCTAGTAACATACCCATTATACTGCCCTGTTAAGAGCTAGTAATGTACCCATTATACTGCCCTGTTAAGATCTAGTAACATCCCCATTATACTGCCTTGTTAAGAGCTAGTAACATACCCATTATACTGCCCTGTTAAGAGCTAGTAACATACCCATTATACTGCCCTGTTAAGAGCTAGTAACATACCCATTATACTGCCTTGTTAGGAGCTAGTAACATACCCATTATACTGCCCTGTTAGGAGCTAGTAACATACCCATTATACTGCCTTGTTAAGAGCTAGTAACATACCCATTATACTGCCCTGTTAAGAGCTAGTAACATACCCATTATACTGCCCTGTTAGGAGCTAGTAATGTACCCATTATACTGCCCTGTTAAGAGCTAGTAACATGCCTTGTTAAGAGCTAGTAACATACCCATTATACTGCCCTGTTAAGAGCTAGTAACATGCCTTGTTAAGAGCTAGTAACATACCCATTATACTGCCTTGTTAAGAGCTAGTAACTTACCCATTATACTGCCCTGTTAAGAGCTAGTAACATACCCATTATACTGCCCTGTTAAGAGCTAGTAACATACGCATTATACTGCCCTGTTAAGAGCTAGTAATGTACCCATTACACTGCCCTGTTAAGAGCTAGTAACATACCCATTATACTGCCCTGTTAAGAGCTAGTAACATACCCATTATACTGACCTGTTAAGAGCTAATAACATCCCCATTATACTGCCCTGTTAAGAGCTAGTAACATCCCCATTATACTGCCCTGTTAAGATCTAGTAACATACCCATTATACTGTATGTTAGGAGCTAGTAACATACCCATTATACTGCCCTGTTAAGAGCTAGTAACATACCCATTATACTGCCTTGGTATGATGTTTCTAGGACAGATCCTTCGGTCTGTCATCTGGTATGATGTTTCTAGAACAGCTCCTTCGGTCTGTCATCTGGTATGATGTTTCTAGGTCAGTTCCTTCGGTCTGTCATCTAGTATGATGTTTCTAGGACAAATCCTTCGGTCTGTCATCTGGTATGATGTTTCTATAGGAGATCCTTCGGTCTGTCATCTGGTATGACGTTTCTATATTAGATCCTTCGGTCTGTCATCTTGTAGGATGAGGTTTCTATTCTAGATCCTTCGGTCTGTCATCTGGTATGATGTTTCTATAGTAGATCCTTCGGTCTGTCATCTAGTATGATGTTTCTAGGACAGTTCCTTCGGTCTGTCATCTGGTATGATGTTTCTATAGTAGATCCTTCGGTCTGTCATCTGGTATGATGTTTCTATAGGAGATCCTTCGGTCTGTCATCTGGTATGATGTTTCTATAGTAGATCCTTCGGTCTGTCATCTTGTAGGATGAGGTTTCTATAGTAGATCCTTCGGTCTGTCATCTGGTATGATGTTTCTATAGTAGATCCTTCGGTCTGTCATCTAGTATGATGAGGTTTCTATAGTAGATCCTTCGGTCTGTCATCTGGTATGATGTTTCTATAGTAGATCCTTCGGTCTGTCATCTGGTATGATGTTTCTATAGTAGATCCTTCGGTCTGTCATCTAGTATGATGTTTCTAGGACAGTTCCTTCGGTCTGTCATCTGGTATGATGTTTCTATAGTAGACCCTTCGGTCTGTCATCTGGTATGATGTTTCTATAGTAGATCCTTCGGTCTGTCATCTAGTATGATGTTTCTAGGACAGTTCCTTCGGTCTGTCATCTGGTATGATGTTTCTATAGTAGATCCTTAGGTCTGTGATCTGGTATGATGTTTCTAGAACAGATCCTTCGGTCTGTCATCTGGTATGATGTTTCTAGGACAGATCCTTCGGTCTGTCATCTAGTATGATGTTTCTAGGACAGTTCCTTCGGTCTGTCATCTGGTATGATGTTTCTATAGTAGATCCTTCGGTCTGTCATCTGGTATGATGTTTCTAGGGCAGATCCTTCGGTCTGTCATCTTGTAGGATGAGGTTTCTATAGTAGATCCTTCGGTCTGTCATCTGGTATGATGTTTCTATAGTAAATCCTTCGGTCTGTCATCTGGTATGATGTTTCTATAGTAGATCCTTCGGTCTGTCATCTGGTATGATGTTTCTATAGTAGATCCTTCGGTCTGTCATCTGGTATGATGTTTCTATAGTAGATCCTTCGGTCTGTCATCTGGTATGATGTTTCTATAGTAGATCCTACGGTCTGTGATCTGGTATGTTTCTAGAATAGATCCTTCGGTCTGTCATCTGGTATGATGTTTCTATAGTAGATCCTACGGTCTGTGATCTGGTATGATGTTTCTAGGACAGATCCTTCGGTCTGTCATCTGGTATGATGTTTCTAGAATAGATCCTTCGGTCTGTCATCTGGTATGATGTTTCTATAGGAGATCCTTCGGTCTGTCATCTGGTATGATGTTTCTATAGTAGATCTGTCATGTACTGTCATGTTGTGTCTTGTTTCTGTCCTTTCCCTTCACCCTGTCTCCCTCTGCTGGTCGTTGTTAGGTTACCTTTTCTCCCCCTCTTTCCCCCAGCTGTGCCTTGTCTCCTCCTAACTACCTCGTCACCCCTTTTCCCACCTGTTCCCTTTTTCCCTCTGATTAGTCCTCTATATCTCTCTCTGTTTCTGCTCCTGTCTTTGTCGGATTCTTGTTTGTGTTGTTCATGCCTGAACCAGACTATCGTCATGTTTGCTGCAACCTTGTCCTGTCCTGTCGGAACCTGCCGGTCCATCTGAGCCTACGTTTTGTTTTGTTATTAAAGAAGCTCTGTTTACGTTAATTCGCTTTTGGGTCCTCATTCACGCACCGTAACAGAAGAATCCGACCAAGAATGGACCCAGCGACTTCGGATCCTCTCCACTCAGCCGTCGAGATCCAGGGAGCGATGCTAGGCAGACACAAGCAGGAATTGTCTGCTGCTCGACATGCCGTTGAGACCCTGGCCACCCAAGTCTCCAACCTCACAGAACAGGTTCACCATCTCCGCCTCGATCCACCGGCCACTTCCAGGGCTTTCGAATCTCCGGAGCCCAGAATCAATAACCCGCCGTGTTACTCTGGGGAGCCCACTGAATGCCGCTCGTTCCTCACCCAGTGTGATATTGTGTTTTCTCTCCAGCCCAACACTTACTCCAGGAGCACTGCTCGTGTCGCCTACGTCATATCTCTCCTTACTGGACGGGCTCGTGAGTGGGGCACGGCAATCTGGGAGGCAAGGGCTGAGTGTACTAACCAGTATCAGGACTTTAAGGAGGAGATGATACGGGTTTTTGATCGATCTGTTTTTGGGGAGGAGGCTTCCAGGGCCCTGTCTTCCCTATGTCAGGGTAATCGATCCATAACAGACTACTCTATTGAGTTTCGCACTCTTGCTGCCTCCAGTGGCTGGAACGAGCCGGCTTTGCTCGCTCGTTTTCTGGAGGGTCTCCGCGCAGAGGTAAAGGATGAGATTCTCTCCCGGGAGGTTCCTTCCAGCGTGGATTCCTTGATTGAACTCGCTATTCGCATTGAGCGATGGGTTGATCTTCGTCACCGAGCTCGTGGAAAGGAGCTTGCGTTCTCCGTTGCCCCCCTCTCCGCATCACTACCATCTTCCTCTGCCGGCTCGGGTGCTGAGCCTATGCAGCTGGGAGGTATCCGCATCTCGACTAAGGAGAGGGAACGGAGAATCACCAACCGCCTCTGTCTCTATTGCGGTTCTGCTGGTCATTTTGTCACTTCATGTCCAGTAAAAGCCAGAGCTCATCAGTAAGCGGAGGGCTACTGGTGAGCGCTACTACTCCTGTCTCTCCTTCAAGATCCTGCACTACCTTGTCGGTCCATCTACGCTGGACCGGTTCGTCAGCTTCCTGCAGTGCCTTAATAGACTCTGGGGCGGAGGGCTGTTTTATGGACGAGACCTGGGCTCGGGAACATGACATTCCTCTCAGACAGTTAAGGGAGTCCACGGCCTTGTTCGCCCTGGATGGTAGTCCTCTCCCCAGGATTCAGCGTGAGACGCTACCTTTAACCCTCACTGTTTCTGGTAATCATAGCGAAACCATTTCTTTTTTAATTTTTCGTTCACCTTTTACACCTGTTGTTTTGGGCCATCCCTGGCTAGTTTGTCATAATCCTTCCATTAATTGGTCTAGTAATTCTATCCTCTCCTGGAACGTCTCTTGTCATGTGAAATGTTTAATGTCTGCTATCCCTCCTGTTTCCTCTGTCTCTTCTTCACAGGAGGAGCCTGGTGATTTGACAGGGGTGCCGGAGGAATATCACGATCTGCGCACGGTGTTCAGTCGGTCCAGGGCCACCTCTCTTCCTCCACACCGGTCGTATGATTGTAGTATTGATCTCCTTCCGGGAACCACTCCCCCCCGGGGTAGACTATACTCTCTGTCGGCTCCCGAACGTAAGGCTCTCGAAGATTATTTGTCTGTAGCTCTTGCCGCCGGTACCATAGTCCCCTCCTCCTCTCCCGCCGGAGCGGGGTTTTTTTTTGTTAAGAAGAAGGACGGGTCCCTGCGCCCCTGCATAGATTATCGAGGGCTGAATGACATAACAGTGAAGAATCGTTATCCGCTTCCTCTTATGTCTTCAGCCTTCGAGATCCTGCAGGGAGCCAGGTTTTTCACTAAGTTGGACCTTCGTAACGCTTACCATCTCGTGCGCATCAGGGAGGGGGACGAGTGGAAGACGGCGTTTAACACTCCGTTAGGGCACTTTGAATACCGGGTTCTTCCTTTCGGCCTCGCTAACGCTCCAGCTGTCTTTCAGGCATTAGTCAATGATGTCCTGAGAGACATGCTGAACATCTTTGTTTTCGTTTACCTTGACGATATCCTGATTTTTTCACCGTCACTCCAGATTCATGTTCAGCACGTTCGACGTGTCCTCCAGCGCCTTTTAGAGAATTGTCTTTTTGTGAAGGCTGAGAAGTGCTCTTTTCATGCCTCCTCCGTCACATTTCTCGGTTCTGTTATTTCCGCTGAAGGCATTAAGATGGATCCCGCTAAGGTCCAAGCTGTCATTGATTGGCCCGTCCCTAAGTCACGCGTCGAGTTGCAGCGCTTTCTCGGCTTCGCAAACTTCTATCGTCGTTTCATCCGTAATTTCGGTCAGGTGGCAGCCCCTCTCACAGCCCTTACTTCTGTCAAGACGTGCTTTAAGTGGTCCGTTTCCGCCCAGGGAGCTTTTGATCTCCTCAAGAATCGTTTTACATCCGCACCTATCCTTGTTACACCTGACGTCACTAGACAGTTCGTTGTCGAGGTTGACGCGTCAGAGGTGGGCGTGGGAGCCATTCTTTCTCAGCGCTCCCTCTCTGACGACAAGGTCCACCCTTGCGCGTGTTTTTCTCATCGCCTGTCGCCGTCGGAACGTAACTATGATGTGGGAAACCGCGAACTGCTCGCCATCCGCTTAGCCCTAGGCGAATGGCGACAGTGGTTGGAGGGGGCGACCGTTCCTTTTGTCGTTTGGACTGACCATAGGAACCTTGAGTACATCCGTTCTGCCAAACGACTTAATGCGCATCAGGCGCGCTGGGCGCTGTTTTTCGCTCGTTTCGAGTTCGTGATTTCTTATCGTCCGGGCTCTAAGAACACCAAGCCTGATGCTTTATCTCGTCTCTTCAGTTCTTCAGTAGCCTCCACTGACCCCGAGGAGATTCTCCCTGAGGGGCGTGTTGTCGGGTTGACTGTCTGGGGAATTGAGAGGCAGGTAAAGCAAGCACTCACTCAAACTCCGTCACCGCGCGCTTGTCCCAGGAACCTTCTTTTCGTTCCCGTTCCTACTCGTCTGGCCGTTCTTCAGTGGGCTTACTCTGCCAAGTTAGCCGGCCACCCTGGCGTTCGGGGTACGCTTGCTTCCATTCGCCAGCGCTTTTGGTGGCCCACCCGGGAGCATGACACGCGTCGCTTCGTGGCTGCTTGTTCGGTCTGCGCGCAGACTAAGTCCGGTAACTCTCCTCCTGCCGGCCGTCTCAGGCCGCTTCCCATTCCCTCTCGACCGTGGTCTCACATCGCCTTAGATTTTGTCACCGGACTGCCTTCGTCAGCGGGGAAGACTGTTATTCTTACGGTTGTCGACAGGTTCTCTAAGGCGGCTCATTTTATTCCCCTTGCTAAGCTTCCTTCTGCTAAAGAGACGGCACAAATCATCATTGAGAATGTTTTCAGAATTCATGGCCTTCCGTCAGACGTCGTTTCGGACAGAGGTCCGCAATTCACGTCTCAATTTTGGAGGGAGTTTTGCCGTTTGATTGGGGCTTCCGTCAGTCTCTCTTCCGGCTTTCACCCCCAGTCTAACGGTCAAGCAGAACGGGCCAATCAGACTATTGGTCGCATCTTACGCAGTCTTTCTTTTCGCAACCCTGCGTCTTGGTCAGAACAGCTCCCCTGGGCAGAATACGCCCACAACTCGCTTCCTTCGTCTGCGACCGGGCTATCTCCTTTTCAGAGTAGCCTCGGGTACCAGCCTCCGCTGTTCTCATCTCAGTTCGCCGAGTCCAGCGTCCCCTCCGCTCAGGCTTTTGTCCAACGTTGCGAGCGCACCTGGAAGAGGGTCAGGTCTGCACTTTGCCGTTATAGGGCGCAGACTGTGAGGGCTGCTAATAAGCGTAGAACTAAGAGTCCTAGATATTGTCGCGGTCAGAGAGTTTGGCTCTCCACTCAGAACCTTCCCCTTAAGACCACTTCTCGCAAGTTGACCCCGCGGTTCATTGGTCCGTTCCGTATTTCTCGGATCATTAATCCTGTCGCAGTTCGACTTCTTCTTCCGCGATATCTTCGTCGCGTCCACCCGACCTTCCATGTCTCCTGTGTCAAGCCCGTTCTTCGCGCCCCCGCTCGTCTTCCCCCCCCCCCCCCCATCCTTGTCGAGGGCGCACCCACACCGATATCTAAACGATATCTTAACCGCCATCGATAAGAAACATTACTGTGCAGCCGTATTCATTGATTTGGCCAAGGCTTTCGACTCTGTCAATCACCACATCCTCATCGGCAGACTCAACAGCCTTGGTTTCTCAAATGATTGCCTCGCCTGGTTCACCAACTACTTCTCTGATAGAGTTCAGTGTGTCAAATCGGAGGGTCTGTTGTCCGGACCTCTGGCAGTCTCTATGGGGGTGCCACAGGGTTCAATTCTTGGACCGACTCTCTTCTCTGTATACATCAATGAGGTCGCTCTTGCTGCTGGTGAGTCTCTGATCCACCTCTACGCAGACGACACCATTCTGTATACTTCCGGCCCTTCTTTGGACACTGTGTTAACAACCCTCCAGGCAAGCTTCAATGCCATACAACTCTCCTTCCGTGGCCTCCAACTGCTCTTAAATACAAGTAAAACTAAATGCATGCTCTTCAACCGATCACTACCTGCACCTACCCGCCTGTCCAACATCACTACTCTGGACGGCTCTGACTTAGAATACGTGGACAACTACAAATACTTAGGTGTCTGGTTAGACTGTAAACTCTCCTTCCAGACCCATATCAAACATCTCCAATCCAAAGTTAAATCTAGAATTGGCTTCCTATTTCGCAACAAAGCATCCTTCACTCATGCTGCCAAACATACCCTTGTAAAACTGACCATCCTACCAATCCTCGACTTTGGCGATGTAATTTACAAAATAGCCTCCAATACCCTACTCAACAAACTGGATGCAGTCTATCACAGTGCAATCCGTTTTGTCACCAAAGCCACATATACTACCCACCATTGCGACCTGTACGCTCTCGTTGGCTGGCCCTCGCTTCATACTCGTCGCCAAACCCACTGGCTCCATGTCATCTACAAGACCCTGCTAGGTAAAGTCCCCCCTTATCTCAGCTCGCTGGTCACCATAGCATCTCCCACCTGTAGCACACGCTCCAGCAGGTATATCTCTCTTGTCACCCCCAAAACCAATTCTTTCTTTGGCCGCCTCTCTTTCCAGTTCTCTGCTGCCAATGACTGGAACGAACTACAAAAATCTCTGAAACTGGAAACACTTATCTCCCTCACTAGCTTTAAGCACCAACTGTCAGAGCAGCTCACAGATTACTGCACCTGTACATAGCCCACATATAATTTAGCCCTATCAACTACCTCTTTCCCAACTGTATTTAATTTATTTATTTATTTTGCTCCTTTGCACCCCATTATTTTTATTTCTACTTTGCACATTCTTCCATTGCAAAACTACCATTCCAGTGTTTTACTTGCTATATTGTATTTACCTTGCCACCAAGGCCTTTTTTTTGCCTTTACCTCCCTTCTCACCTCATTTGCTCACATTGTATATAGACTTGTTTATACTTTATTATTGACTGTATGTTTGTTTTACTCCATGTGTAACTCTGTGTTGTTGTATCTGTCGAACTGCTTTGCTTTATCTTGGCCAGGTCGCAATTGTAAATGAGAACTTGTTCTCAACTTGCCTACCTGGTTAAATAAAGGTAAAATAAAATAAAAAATAAAAATAAATCTACAGGGTCCGTAGGTTTCCTCCTCGAGTGCGCCAGGAGGCGCTCGGTGAGTGGGGGGGTACTGTCATGTACTGTCATGTTGTGTCTTGTTTCTGTCCTTTCCCTTCACCCTGTCTCCCTCTGCTGGTCGTTGTTAGGTTACCTTTTCTCCCCCTCTTTCCCCCAGCTGTGCCTTGTCTCCTCCTAACTACCTCGTCACCCCTTTTCCCACCTGTTCCCTTTTTCCCTCTGATTAGTCCTCTATATCTCTCTCTGTTTCTGCTCCTGTCTTTGTCGGATTCTTGTTTGTGTTGTTCATGCCTGAACCAGACTATCGTCATGTTTGCTGCAACCTTGTCCTGTCCTGTCGGAACCTGCCGGTCCATCTGAGCCTACGTTTTGTTTTGTTATTAAAGAAGCTCTGTTTACGTTAATTCGCTTTTGGGTCCTCATTCACGCACCGTAACAAGATCCTTCGGTCTGTCATCTGGTATGATGTTTCTATAGTAGATCCTTAGGTCTGTGATCTGGTATGATGTTTCTATAGGAGATCCTTCGGTCTGTCATCTGGTATGATGTTTTTATAGGAGATCCTTTGGTCTGTGATCTGGTATGATGTTTCTATAGGAGATCCTTCGGTCTGTCATCTGGTATGATGTTTCTAGGACAGATCCTTCGGTCTGTCTCCCGGTATGATGTTTCTAGAACAGATCCTTCGGTCTGTCATCTGGTATGATGTTTCTATAGTAGATCCTTCGGTCTGTCATTTGGTATGATGTTTCTATAGTAGATCCTTAGGTCTGTGATCTGGTATGATGTTTCTAGAACAGCTCCTTCGGTCTGTCTCCCGGTATGATGTTTCTATAGTAGATCCTTCGGTCTGTCTCCCGGTATGATGTTTCTAGATCACTTTACCTATAGAGGGAAATACTTTCATGATTTATGACTCTGTTGTCTTTAACAGTAAACCTGAACCTGTTTTTATTTAACTTGAGTTTGATCAGGGAGTCGTACTGAGACCGAAGTCTCTTTTTACAGCCCTGAATTACAGAAATATACACACATCATTGTAAATACAAAATGCACTTTAAAATAAAACACATTCATCAGTAATAAGGTCCTCGATCAGCTTTCTGAATTCCCCTGGAGACAACACAACGTCACACACACAACGGCCTACACACACACACACACACACACACACACACACACACACACACACACACACACACACTGGCTGTTGGCCTACACACAAACACACACACACACACACACACACACACACACACACACACACACACACACACACACACACACACACACACACTGGCTGTTGGCCTACACACACACACACACACACACACACAAACACACACACACACACACACTAGCTGTTGGCCTACACACACACACACACACACACACACACACACACACACACTGGCTGTTGGCCTACACACACACACACACTGGCTGTTGGCCTACACACACACACACACACACACACACACACACACACACACACTGGCTGTTGGCCTACACACACACTCACACACTGGCTGTTGGCCTACACACACACACAATGGCTGTTGGCCTACACAAACACACACACTGGTTGACAGAGTTGATCATTAACTAAGTTATTTATAGGTCAATAGACAGATTGATTTATATAGTCAATTAGAGGCATATCGCGGGTGGCTCTGATCTGCATGGTTACATTATTGACTGTGGTGAAACAGGAACACCACACACCCTCAAACAAACACACACACACACGTCCTTGCACAGTAGCGACATGTACTTTTAATACTAGAGTTACCTGGTGGGTAACAGTAGCTGTAAGTGTTATTGGACTAGTCAGTTACCTGGTGGGTAACAGTAGCTGGAAGTGTTATTGGACTAGTCAGTTACCTGGTGGGTAACAGTAGCTGGAAGTGTTATTGGACTAGTCAGTTACCTGGTGGGTAACAGTAGCTGTAAGTGTTATTGGACTAGTCAGTTACCTGGTGGGTAACAGTAGCTGGAAGTGTTATTGGACTAGTCAGTTACCTGGTGGGTAACAGTAGCTGTAAGTGTTATTGGACTAGTCAGTTACCTGGTGGGTAACAGTAGCTGGAAGTGTTATTGGACTAGTCAGTTACCTGGTGGGTAACAGTAGCTGGAAGTGTTATTAGAATAGTCAGTTACCTGGTGGGTAACAGTAGCTGGAAGTGTTATTGGACTAGTCAGTTACCTGGTGGGTAACAGTAGCTGGAAGTGTTATTGGACTAGTCAGTTACCTGGTGGGTAACAGTAGCTGGAAGTGTTATTGGACTAGTCAGTTACCTGGTGGGTAACAGTAGCTGGAAGTTTTATTGGACTAGTCAGTTACCTGGTGGGTAACAGTAGCTGGAAGTGTTATTGGACTAGTCAGTTACCTGGTGGGTAACAGTAGCTGGAAGTGTTATTGGACTAGTCAGTTACCTGGTGGGTAACAGTAGCTGTAAGTGTTATTGGACTAGTCAGTTACCTGGTGGGTAACAGTAGCTGGAAGTGTTATTGGACTAGTCAGTTACCTGGTGGGTAACAGTAGCTGGAAGTGTTATTAGACTAGTCAGTTACCTGGTGGGTAACAGTAGCTGGAAGTGTTATTGGACTAGTCAGTTACCTGGTGGGTAACAGTAGCTGGAAGTGTTATTGGACTAGTCAGTTACCTGGTGGGTAACAGTAGCTGGAAGTGTTATTGGACTAGTCAGTTACCTGGTGGGTAACAGTAGCTGGAAGTGTTATTGGACTAGTCAGTTACCTGGTGGGTAACAGTAGCTGGAAGTGTTATTAGACTAGTCAGTTACCTGGTGGGTTACAGTAGCTGGAAGTGTTATTGGACTAGTCAGTTACCTGGTGGGTAACAGTAGCTGGAAGTGTTATTGGACTAGTCAGTTACCTGGTGGGTAACAGTAGCTGGAAGTGTTATTGGACCAGTCAGTTACCTGGTGGGTAACAGTAGCTGGAAGTGTTACTGGACTAGTCAGTTACCTGGTGGGTAACAGTAGCTGGAAGTGTTATTGGACTAGTCAGTTACCTGGTGGGTAACAGTAGCTGGAAGTGTTATTGGACTAGTCAGTTACCTGGTGGGTAACAGTAGCTGGAAGTGTTATTGGACTAGTCAGTTACCTGGTGGGTAACAGTAGCTGTAAGTGTTATTGGACTAGTCAGTTACCTGGTGGGTAACAGTAGCTGGGAGTGTTTTTAGACTAGTCAGTTACCTGGTGGGTCAGTTACCTGGTGGGTCAGTTACCTGGTGGGTAACAGTAGCTGGAAGTGTTATTAGACTAGTCAGTTACCTGGTGGGTCAGTTACCTGGTGGGTCAGTTACCTGGTGGGTCAGTTACCTGGTGGGTCAGTTACCTGGTGGGTAACAGTAGCTGGGAGTGTTATTGGACTAGTCAGTTACCTGGTGGGTCAGTTACCTAGTGGGTCAGTTACCTGGTGGGTAACAGTAGCTGGAAGTGTTATTAGACTAGTCAGTTACCTGGTGGGTCAGTTACCTGGTGGGTAACAGTAGCTGGGAGTGTTATTGGACTAGTCAGTTACCTGGTGGGTCAGTTACCTGGTGGGTCAGTTACCTGGTGGGTAACAGTAGCTGGAAGTGTTATTAGACTAGTCAGTTACCTGGTGGGTCAGTTACCTGGTGGGTCAGTTACCTGGTGGGTCAGTTACCTGGTGGGTAACAGTAGCTGGGAGTGTTATTGGACTAGTCAGTTACCTGGTGGGTCAGTTACCTGGTGGGTCAGTTACCTGGTGGGTAACTGTAGCTGGAAGTGTTATTAGACTAGTCAGTTACCTGGTGGGTCAGTTACCTGGTGGGTCAGTTACCTGGTGGGTAACAGTAGCTGGGAGTGTTATTGGACTAGTCAGTTACCTGGTGGGTCAGTTACCTGGTGGGTCAGTTACCTGGTGGGTAACAGTAGCTGGAAGTGTTATTAGACTAGTCAGTTACCTGGTGGGTCAGTTACCTGATGGGTCAGTTACCTGGTGCGTCAGTTACCTTGTGGGTAACAGTAGCTGGAAGTGTTATTGGACTAGCCAGTTACCTGGTGGGTCAGTTACCTGGTGTGTCAGTTACCTGGTGGGTCAGTTATTTGGTGGGTAACAGTAGATGGAAGTGTTATTGGACTAGTCAGTTGCCTGGTGTGTCAGTTACCTTGTGGGTCAGTTATTTGGTGGGTAAACAGTAGATGGAAGTGTTATTGGACTAGTCAGTTACCTGGTGGGTCAGTTACCTGGTGGGTCAGTTACCTGGTGGGTCAGTTACCTGGTGGGTAACAGTAGATGGAAGTGTTATTGGACTAGTCAGTTACCTGGTGGGTCAGTTACCTGGTGGGTCAGTTACCTGGTGTGTCAGTTACCTGGTGGGTCAGTTACCTGGTGGGTCAGTTATCTGGTGGGTAACAGTAGCTTGGAGTGTTATTGGACTAGTCAGTTACCTAGTGGGTCAGTTACCTGGTGGGTCAGTTATCTGGTGGGTAACAGTAGCTTGGAGTGTTATTGGACTAGTCAGTTACCTAGTGGGTCAGTTACCTGGTGGGTCAGTTACCTGGTGGGTCAGTTACCTGGTGGGTAACAGTAGATTGAATTGTCATTAGACTAGTCAGTTACCTGGTGGGTCAGTTACCTGGTGGGTCAGTTACCTGATGGGTCAGTTACCTGATGGGTCAGTTACCTGGTGGCTCAGTTACCTGGTGGGTAACAGTAGATGGAAGTATTATTAGACTAGTCAGTTACCTGGTGGGTCAGTTACCTGGTGGGTCAGTTACCTGGTGGGTCAGTTACCTTGTGGGTAACAGTAGATGGAAGTATTATTTGACTAGTCAGTTACCTGGTGGGTCAGTTACCTGGTGGGTCAGTTACCTGGTGGGTAACAGTAGATGGAAGTGTTATTTGACTAGTCAGTTACCTGGTGGGTCAGTTACCTGATGGGTCAGTTACCTGGTGGGTCAGTTACCTGGTGGGTCAGTTACCTTGTGGGTAACAGTAGATGGAAGTATTATTTGACTAGTCAGTTACCTGGTGGGTCAGTTACCTGGTGGGTCAGTTACCTGGTGGGTCAGTTACCTGGTGGGTAACAGTAGATGGAAGTGTTATTTGACTAGTCAGTTACCTGGTGGGTCAGTTACCTGATGGGTCAGTTACCTGGTGGGTCAGTTACCTGGTGGGTCAGTTACCTTGTGGGTAACAGTAGATGGAAGTGTTATTTGACTAGTCAGTTACCTGGTGGGTCAGTTACCTGGTGGGTCAGTTACCTGGTGGGTAACAGTAGATGGAAGTATTATTAGACTAGTCAGTTACCTGGTGGGTCAGTTACCTGGTGGGTCAGTTACCTGGTGGGTCAGTTACCTGGTGGGTAACAGTAGATTTAAGTATTATTTGACTAGTCAGTTACCTGGTGGGTCAGTTACCTGATGGGTCAGTTACCTGGTGGGTCAGTTACCTGGTGGGTCAGTTACCTGGTGGGTCAGTTACCGTGTGGGTCAGTTACCTGGTGGGTCAGTTACCTTGTGGGTCAGTTACCTGGTGGGTCAGTTACCTTGTGGGTCAGTTACCTGGTGGGTCAGTTACCTGGTGGGTCAGTTACCTGGTGGGTCAATTACCTGGTGGTTCAATTACCTGGTGGGTAACAGTAGATTGAATTGTTATTAGACTAGTCAGTTACCTGGTGGGTCAGTTACCTGATGGGTCAGTTACCTGGTGGGTCAGTTACCTGGTGGGTCAGTTACCTGGTGGGTCAGTTACCTTGTGGGTAACAGTAGATGGAAGTATTATTTGACTAGTCAGTTACCTGGTGGGTAACAGTAGCTGGAAGTGTTATTGGACTAGTCAGTTACCTGGTGGGTAACAGTAGCTGGAAGTGTTATTAGACTAGTCAGTTACCTGGTGGGTAACAGTAGCTGGAAGTGTTATTGGACTAGTCAGTTACCTGGTGGGTAACAGTAGCTGGAAGTGTTATTGGACTAGTCAGTTACCTGGTGGGTAACAGTAGCTGGAAGTGTTATTGGACTAGTCAGTTACCTGGTGGGTAACAGTAGCTGGAAGTGTTATTGGACTAGTCAGTTACCTGGTGGGTAACAGTAGCTGGAAGTGTTATTAGACTAGTCAGTTACCTGGTGGGTTACAGTAGCTGGAAGTGTTATTGGACTAGTCAGTTACCTGGTGGGTAACAGTAGCTGGAAGTGTTATTTGACTAGTCAGTTACCTGGTAGGTAACAGTAGCTGGAAGTGTTATTGGACCAGTCAGTTACCTGGTGGGTAACAGTAGCTGGAAGTGTTACTGGACTAGTCAGTTACCTGGTGGGTAACAGTAGCTGGAAGTGTTATTGGACTAGTCAGTTACCTGGTGGGTAACAGTAGCTGGAAGTGTTATTGGACTAGTCAGTTACCTGGTGGGTAACAGTAGCTGGAAGTGTTATTGGACTAGTCAGTTACCTGGTGGGTAACAGTAGCTGTAAGTGTTATTGGACTAGTCAGTTACCTGGTGGGTAACAGTAGCTGGGAGTGTTTTTAGACTAGTCAGTTACCTGGTGGGTCAGTTACCTGGTGGGTCAGTTACCTGGTGGGTAACAGTAGCTGGAAGTGTTATTAGACTAGTCAGTTACCTGGTGGGTCAGTTACCTGGTGGGTCAGTTACCTGGTGGGTCAGTTACCTGGTGGGTCAGTTACCTGGTGGGTAACAGTAGCTGGGAGTGTTATTGGACTAGTCAGTTACCTGGTGGGTCAGTTACCTAGTGGGTCAGTTACCTGGTGGGTAACAGTAGCTGGAAGTGTTATTAGACTAGTCAGTTACCTGGTGGGTCAGTTACCTGGTGGGTAACAGTAGCTGGGAGTGTTATTGGACTAGTCAGTTACCTGGTGGGTCAGTTACCTGGTGGGTCAGTTACCTGGTGGGTAACAGTAGCTGGAAGTGTTATTAGACTAGTCAGTTACCTGGTGGGTCAGTTACCTGGTGGGTCAGTTACCTGGTGGGTCAGTTACCTGGTGGGTAACAGTAGCTGGGAGTGTTATTGGACTAGTCAGTTACCTGGTGGGTCAGTTACCTGGTGGGTCAGTTACCTGGTGGGTAACTGTAGCTGGAAGTGTTATTAGACTAGTCAGTTACCTGGTGGGTCAGTTACCTGATGGGTCAGTTACCTGGTGCGTCAGTTACCTTGTGGGTAACAGTAGCTGGAAGTGTTATTGGACTAGCCAGTTACCTGGTGGGTCAGTTACCTGGTGTGTCAGTTACCTGGTGGGTCAGTTATTTGGTGGGTAACAGTAGATGGAAGTGTTATTGGACTAGTCAGTTGCCTGGTGTGTCAGTTACCTTGTGGGTCAGTTATTTGGTGGGTAAACAGTAGATGGAAGTGTTATTGGACTAGTCAGTTACCTGGTGGGTCAGTTACCTGGTGGGTCAGTTACCTGGTGGGTCAGTTACCTGGTGGGTAACAGTAGATGGAAGTGTTATTGGACTAGTCAGTTACCTGGTGGGTCAGTTACCTGGTGGGTCAGTTACCTGGTGTGTCAGTTACCTGGTGGGTCAGTTACCTGGTGGGTCAGTTATCTGGTGGGTAACAGTAGCTTGGAGTGTTATTGGACTAGTCAGTTACCTAGTGGGTCAGTTACCTGGTGGGTCAGTTACCTGGTGGGTCAGTTACCTGGTGGGTAACAGTAGATTGAATTGTCATTAGACTAGTCAGTTACCTGGTGGGTCAGTTACCTGGTGGGTCAGTTACCTGATGGGTCAGTTACCTGATGGGTCAGTTACCTGGTGGCTCAGTTACCTGGTGGGTAACAGTAGATGGAAGTATTATTAGACTAGTCAGTTACCTGGTGGGTCAGTTACCTGGTGGGTCAGTTACCTGGTGGGTCAGTTACCTTGTGGGTAACAGTAGATGGAAGTATTATTTGACTAGTCAGTTACCTGGTGGGTCAGTTACCTGGTGGGTCAGTTACCTGGTGGGTAACAGTAGATGGAAGTGTTATTTGACTAGTCAGTTACCTGGTGGGTCAGTTACCTGATGGGTCAGTTACCTGGTGGGTCAGTTACCTGGTGGGTCAGTTACCTTGTGGGTAACAGTAGATGGAAGTATTATTTGACTAGTCAGTTACCTGGTGGGTCAGTTACCTGGTGGGTCAGTTACCTGGTGGGTCAGTTACCTGGTGGGTAACAGTAGATGGAAGTGTTATTTGACTAGTCAGTTACCTGGTGGGTCAGTTACCTGATGGGTCAGTTACCTGGTGGGTCAGTTACCTGGTGGGTCAGTTACCTTGTGGGTAACAGTAGATGGAAGTGTTATTTGACTAGTCAGTTACCTGGTGGGTCAGTTACCTGGTGGGTCAGTTACCTGGTGGGTAACAGTAGATGGAAGTATTATTAGACTAGTCAGTTACCTGGTGGGTCAGTTACCTGGTGGGTCAGTTACCTGGTGGGTCAGTTACCTGGTGGGTAACAGTAGATTTAAGTATTATTTGACTAGTCAGTTACCTGGTGGGTCAGTTACCTGATGGGTCAGTTACCTGGTGGGTCAGTTACCTGGTGGGTCAGTTACCTGGTGGGTCAGTTACCGTGTGGGTCAGTTACCTGGTGGGTCAGTTACCTTGTGGGTCAGTTACCTGGTGGGTCAGTTACCTTGTGGGTCAGTTACCTGGTGGGTCAGTTACCTGGTGGGTCAGTTACCTGGTGGGTCAATTACCTGGTGGTTCAATTACCTGGTGGGTAACAGTAGATTGAATTGTTATTAGACTAGTCAGTTACCTGGTGGGTCAGTTACCTGATGGGTCAGTTACCTGGTGGGTCAGTTACCTGGTGGGTCAGTTACCTGGTGGGTCAGTTACCTTGTGGGTAACAGTAGATGGAAGTATTATTTGACTAGTCAGTTACCTGGTGGGTCAGTTACCTGATGGGTCAGTTACTTGGTGGGTCAGTTACTTGGTGGGTCAGTTACCTGGTGGGTCAGTTACCTGGTGGGTAACAGTAGCTGGATGTGTTATTGGACTAGTCAGTTACCTGGTGGGTCAGTTACCTGGTGGGTCAGTTACCTGGTGGGTCAGTTACCTGGTGGGTCAGTTACCTGGTGGGTCAGTTACTTGGTGGGTCAGTTACCTGGTGGGTCAGTTACCTGGTGGGTCAGTTACCTGGTGGGTAACAGTAGATGGAAGTGTTATTTGACTAGTCAGTTACCTGGTGGGTCAGTTACCTGGTGGGTCAGTTACCTGGTGGGTAACAGTAGATGGAAGTGTTATTTGACTAGTCAGTTACCTGGTGGGTCAGTTACCTGGTGGGTCAGTTACCTGGTGGGTCAATTACCTGGTGGTTCAATTACCTGGTGGGTAACAGTAGATTGAATTGTTATTAGACTAGTCAGTTACCTGGTGGGTCAGTTACCTGATGGGTCAGTTACCTGGTGGGTCAGTTACCTGGTGGGTCAGTTACCTGGTGGGTCAGTTACCTTGTGGGTAACAGTAGATGGAAGTATTATTTGACTAGTCAGTTACCTGGTGGGTCAGTTACCTGATGGGTCAGTTACTTGGTGGGTCAGTTACTTGGTGGGTCAGTTACCTGGTGGGTCAGTTACCTGGTGGGTAACAGTAGCTGGATGTGTTATTGGACTAGTCAGTTACCTGGTGGGTCAGTTACCTGGTGGGTCAGTTACCTGGTGGGTCAGTTACCTGGTGGGTCAGTTACCTGGTGGGTCAGTTACTTGGTGGGTCAGTTACCTGGTGGGTCAGTTACCTGGTGGGTCAGTTACCTGGTGGGTAACAGTAGATGGAAGTGTTATTTGACTAGTCAGTTACCTGGTGGGTCAGTTACCTGGTGGGTCAGTTACCTGGTGGGTAACAGTAGATGGAAGTGTTATTTGACTAGTCAGTTACCTGGTGGGTCAGTTACCTGGTGGGTCAGTTACCTGGTGGGTCAGTTACCTGTTGGGTCAGTTACCTGGGTAACAGTAGATTGATGTAAATACACTGGTTCTACAAAGTGTTAAAGCAGCGGTTCCCAAAAACCTAAATGTGCACCCCGTTTCCAGGACAGAGGTAGGGAACGCTGGGTTAAAGACTCCAGGACAGAGGTAGGGAACGCTGGGTTAAAGACTCCAGGACAGAGGTAGGGAACGCTGGGTTAAAGACTCCAGGACAGAGGTAGGGAACGCTGGGTTAAAGACTCCAGGACAGAGGTAGGGAACGCTGGGTTAAAGACTCCAGGGCAGAGGTAGGGAACGCTGGGTTAAAGACTCCAGGACAGAGGTAGGGAACGCTGGGTTAAAGACTCCAGGACAGAGGTAGGGAACGCTGGGTTAAAGACTCCAGGACAGAGGTAGGGAACGCTGGGTTATTGACTCCAGGACAGAGGTAGGGAACGCTGGGTTAAAGACTCCAGGACAGAGGTAGGGAACGCTGGGTTAAAGACTCCAGGACAGAGGTAGGGAACGCTGGGTTAAAGACTCCAGGACAGAGGTAGGGAACGCTGGGTTAAAGACTCCAGGGCAGAGGTAGGGTACGCTGGGTTAATGACTGGAGTTTTTCCTGATGGGGATTAACTCCTGTTCTGACAGAAAAGGCCTGTAGTAGGATAGCTGAGTCCTTTAATACTGAAACACTGTTGAAACACAATACACTTCCTCAACTCCTGGGACAGATGACGTTACTCTGTGTGTGTGTGTGTGTGTATGTGTGTGTGTGTGTGTGT
This sequence comes from Oncorhynchus mykiss, assembly GCF_013265735.2. Lineage (NCBI taxonomy): Eukaryota > Metazoa > Chordata > Actinopteri > Salmoniformes > Salmonidae > Oncorhynchus > Oncorhynchus mykiss. The sequence continues at coordinate 86,864,538 of NC_048574.1, forward strand.
GTATGTGTGTGTGTGTGTGTGTGTATAAGGGCGTAGCCGTTGGCCTTAGAGGGGGTCAGGCGCCACAGTTTGGGTGTGACCGCTCCACCCTGTCATCACATTAGTGTCCCTGGTCCCCTCCCTAACCCCCTCCTCCCTCCGTCGCTCTCTACCTCCTCTCTCCTTCAACCCCTCTCTCTCGCTCTCCTTCTGCTCTCACTCTCTTTCTGTCTCTCCCGCTGTCTCTCTCTCCTTCTACCCCTCTCTCGCTCTCCTTCTGCTCTCACTCTCTTTCTCTCTCTCCCGCTGTCTCTCTCTCCTTCTACCCCTCTCTCTCGCTCTCCTTCTGCTCTCACTCTCTTTTTCTCTCTCCCGCTGTCTCTCTCCCGCTCTCTCACTGCCAAAACAACCTCTACAACATTTTTTTGCCTGAAGGGGCACTTGTGTGTACAAACTATCATGGTCTGGGTATGATAGGGTTAACTGTCAAAACTACTGCTGTTCTTTACATAGTGGCTGGGCTGGGCTGGGCTGGGCTGGGAGAGGGAGGGAGAGAGGGAGGGAGAGAGGGAGGGAGAGAGAGAGAGAGAGAAAGAAAGAAAATGAACAAGGGATGTGGAAAGATGGAGGGAGGAACAGAGATGGAGAGAGAGAGATGGAGGGAGGAACAGAGATGGAGGAAGGAACAGAGATGGAGAGAGAGAGAAAGATGGAGGGAGGAACAGAGATGGAGGGACGAAGAGAGAGATGGAGGGAGGAAGAGAGAGAGATGAGGAGGAGAGAGATGGAAGGAGGGAGGGAGGAAGAGAGAGAGATAGAGGGAGGAAGAGAGAGATAGAGGGAGAATGAGAGATGGAGGGAGGGAGAGAGAGAAAAAAAATGAACAAGGGTGTGGAGTTTTGTAAAGGTCAGCTTTGGCTGGAGGAGGTGTGACACACACACACAGGTACATACTGTACACTACAGAGACTGCGGAGAGTGTTCGTGTGGGGACCTGAGGGGCAAAGAGGACAGGGGCAGGGCTAGGGGGGAGTGTTCGTGTGGGGACCTGAGGGGCAAAGAGGACAGGGGCAGGGCTAGGGGGGAGTGTTCGTGAGGGGCGAACAGGACAGGGGCAGGGCTAGGAGGGAGTGTTCGTGAGGGGCGAACAGGACAGGGGCAGGGCTAGGGGGGAGTGTTCGTGAGGGGCGAACAGGACAGGGGCAGGGCTAGGGGGGAGTGTTCGTGAGGGGCGAACAGGACAGGGGCAGGGCTAGGGGGGAGTGTTCGTGAGGGGACATGGGGGGCGAACAGGACAAGCGCAGGGCTAAGGGGGAGTGTTCGTGTGGGGACCTGAGGAGCGAACAGGACAGGGGCAGAGCTAGGGGGGAGTGTTCGTGAGGGCGAACAGGACAGGGGCAGGGCTAGGAGGGAGTGTTCGTGAGGGGACCTGTGGGGCGAACAGGACAGGGGCAGGGCTAGGAGGGAGTGTTTGTGTGGGGACATATGAGGGGCGAACAGGACAGGGGCAGGGCTAGGAGGGAGTGTTCGTGAGGGGACCTGAGGGGCGAACAGGACAGGGGCAGGGCTAGGAGGGGAGTGTTCCTGAGGGGCGAACAGGACAGGGGCAGGGCTAGGGGGGAGTGTTCGTGAGGGGACCTGAGGGGCGAACAGGACAGGGGCAGGGCTAGGAGGGAGTGTTCGTGTGGGGACCTGAGGGGCGAACAGGACAGGGGCAGGGCTAGGAGGGAGTGTGTGCATGAGAGAGATTTGCACATTGTTACACTGTAGGCACTGCATCTCGTTTTGTCAACTCAGTAGTATAATTAAACAATAAAACATGAGATTAAAGTCAGTAGTATAATTAAACAATAAAACATGAGAACCCCTGGATTAAACTCTGTAGTATAATTAAACAATATAACATGAGAACCCCTGGATTAAACTCAGTAGTATAATTAATCAATAAAACATGAGAACCCCTGGATTAAACTCAGTAGTATAATTAAACAATAAAACATGAGAACCCCTGGATTAAACTCTGGTATAATTAAACAATAAAACATGAGAACCCCTGGATTAAACTCGATGGTATAATTAAACAATAAAACATGAGAACCCCTGGATTAAACTCAGTAGTATAATTAAACAATAAAACATGAGAACCCCTGGATTAAACTCAGTAGTATAATTAAACAATATAACATGAGAACCCCTGGATTAAACTCAGTAGTATAATTAATCAATAAAACATGAGAACCCCTGGATTAAACTCAGTAGTATAATTAAACAATAAAACATGAGAACCCCTGGATTAAACTCTGGTATAATTAAACAATAAAACATGAGAACCCCTGGATTAAACTCGATGGTATAATTAAACAATAAAACATGAGAACCCCTGGATTAAACTCAGTAGTATAATTAAACAATAAAACATGAGAACCCCTGGATTAAACTCAGTAGTATAATTAAACAATAAAACATGAGAACCCCTGGATTAAACTCGATGGTATAATTAAACAATAAAACATGAGAACCCCTGGATTAAACTCGATGGTATAATTAAACAATAAAACATGAGAACCCCTGGATTAAACTCTGTAGTATAATTAAACAATAAAACATGAGAACCCCTGGATTAAACTCTGGTATAATTAAACAATAAAACATGAGAACCCCTGGATTAAACTCAGTAGTATAATTAAACAATATAACATGAGAACCCCTGGATTAAACTCAGCAGTATAATTAAACAATAAAACATGAGAACCCCTGGATTAAACTCAGTAGTATAATTAAACAATAAAACATGAGAACCCCTGGATTAAACTCTGTAGTATAATTAAACAATAAAACATGAGAACCCCTGGATTAAACTCAGTAGTATAATTAAACAATAAAACATGAGAACCCCTGGATTAAACTCTGTAGTATAATTAAACAATATAACATGAGAACCCCTGGATTAAACTCGATGGTATAATTAAACAATAAAACATGAGAACCCCTGGATTAAACTCTGTAGTATAATTAAACAATAAAACATGAGAACCCCTGGATTAAACTCACCTAGTCAGTTGCACAACTGATTGCATTCAACCGAACTGTGTGCTCTGCATTTATCCCAACCCCTCTGAATCAGAGAGATGCAGTGCCATAATCAATATCCAGTCGTCGTTGGGGGTTAACTGCCTCGCTCAAGGACAGAATGGCCCACTTTTCCCACCTTGCTGGCTCAGGGATTCGAATCAGCGACCTTTCGGATTTCTGGCCCAACGCTCTTAACCGCTAGGCTACCTGTTCTGAAGCACGACAACAGGTGTGAAATGGCAAACACACACACACGCGCACACACACACACACACACACACACAGTGCCAGTTTGACTGCGGTGATGGCGTGTTTGGGCAAACCACAAAGGATAAACCATGATTATCGCTCTGTCTGTTGGTCGGTACCCTGCAGTACATGGTTGACTGATCTACACAAACACCTTGATATCCTGCTCCAGCCCCTTACATACCTTACAGTATCTAACCCAGACTGATATCTCCCTCTGGTAAACAGTATCTAACCCAGACTGATATCTCTGTTAAAACAGTATCCAACCCAGACTGATAACTCCCTCTGTTAAAACAGTATCTAACCCAGACTGATATCTCTGTTAAAACAGTATCTAACCCAGACTGATATCTCCCTCTGTTAAAACAGTATCTAACCCAGACTGATATCTCTGTTAAAACAGTATCCAACCCAGACTGATAACTCCCTCTGTTAAAACAGTATCTAACCCAGACTGATATCTCTGTTAAAACAGTATCTAACCCAGACTGATATCTCCCTCTGGTAAAACCGTATCTAACCCAGACTGATATCTCTGTTAAAACAGTATCTAACCCAGACTGATATCTCTGGTAAAACAGTATCTAACCCAGACTGATATCTCCCTCTGGTAAAACCGTATCTAACCCAGACTGATATCTCCCTCTGTTAAAACAGTATCTAACCCAGACTGATATCTCTGTTAAGACAGTATCTAATCCAGACTGATATCTCTGTTAAGACAGTATCTAATCCAGACTGATATCTCCCTCTGTTAAAACAGTATCTAACCCAGACTGATATCTCTGTTAAAACAGTATCTAACCCAGACTGATATCTCCCTCTGTTAAAACAGTATCTAACCCAGACTGATATCTCCCTCTGTTAAAACAGTATCTAACCCAGACTGATATCTCTGTTAAAACAGTATCTAACCCAGACTGATATCTCTGTTAAAACAGTATCTAACCCAGACTGATATCTCCCTCTGTTAAAACAGTATCTAATCCAGACTGATATCTCCCTCTGTTAAAACAGTATCTAATCCAGACTGATATCTCTGTTAAAACAGTATATAACCCAGACTGATATCTCTGTTAAAACAGTATCTAACCCAGACTGATATCTCTGTTAAAACAGTATCTAACCCAGACTGATATCTCTGGTAAAACAGTATCTAACCCAGACTGATATCTCTGGTAAAACAGTATATAACCCAGACTGATATCTCTGTTAAAACAGTATATAACCCAGACTGATATCTCTGTTAAAACAGTATCTAACCCAGACTGATATCTCTGGTAAACAGTATCTAACCCAGACTGATATCTCTGGTAAACAGTATCTAATCCAGACTGATATCTCCTCTGGTAAACAAGGTTAGTTGTGTGACTAATGGATTGTGAATAACAGGGGTGTTCCCCATTTCTCTGAAATATTCTCTCCAATAAACAAATTACCTCTGTGACGTGTGTGTGTGTGTGTGTGTGCGTGCGTGCGTGCCATCTGTGACACACATTTAAGATGTTTAAGTGTCACACTTATGTAAAGAGCTCACATCACACACACACACACACACCTGTGTAATCTTCTCTGAATGCCAGTCCCTCCCCTGCGGGTCGACGCCCTACTTTGCATATTGGCAGAAATGTGTGCTGTCATGTCAGGGTGTGTGTGTGTGTGTGTGTGTGTGTGTGTGTGTGTGTGTGTACAGTGCTCTAAAGTTATATGAAATGTCTGGGTGTGTTTCACAAGAGAAACAAAGAGACATTTTGAGCTACCGTGTGGCGCAGCGACGTCACTACAGACCCTGGTTCGATTCCTGACTGTAATCACAGCGGTCTAAGACTCTGCATCTCGGTTGCGTGAGGCGTCACTACAGACCCTGGTTCGATTCCTGACTGTAATCACAGTGGTCTAAGACTCTGTATCTCGGGTGCATGAGGCATCACTACAGACCCTGGTTCGATTCCAGGCTGTATCACAGCGGTCTAAGGCACTGCATTACGGGTGCGTGAGGCATCACTACAGACCCTGGTTCTATCCCGGGCTGTGTCTCAGTGCTAGAGGCGTTACTACAGACCCTGGGTCTATCCCGGGCTGTATCTCAGTGGTAGTGGCGTCACTACAGACCCTGGTTTGAATCGAATGAATGAATTTGGTCCTGAGGTCAGACATTGTTAGAGCTCCTCGTGGTCCTGAGGTCACACATTGTAAAGGTCTCCTCATGGTCCTGAGGTCACACATTGTAAAGAGCTCCTCATGGTCCTGAGGTCAGACATTGTAAAGAGCTCCTCATGGTCCTGAGGTCACACATTGTTAGAGCTCCTCATGGTCCTGAGGTCAGACATTGTAAAGAGCTCCTTATGGTCCTGAGGTCACACATTGTTAGAGCTCCTCATGGTCCTGAGGTCAGACATTGTAAAGAGCTCCTCATGGTCCTGAGGTCACACATTGTAAAGAGCTCCTCATGGTCCTGAGGTCACACATTGTTAGAGCTCCTCATGGTCCTGAGGTCACACATTGTAAAGAGCTCCTCATGGTCCTGAGGTCACACATTGTAAAGAGCTCCTCATGGTCCTGAGGTCAGACATTGTAAAGAGCTCCTCATGGTCCTGAGGTCACACATTGTAAAGAGCTCCTCATGGTCCTGAGGTCACACATTGTAAAGAGCTCCTCATGGTCCTGAGGTCACACATTGTTAGAGCTCCTCATGGTCTTGAGGTCACACATTGTTAGAGCTCCTCATGGTCCTGAGGTCACACATTGTTAGAGCTCCTCATGGTCCTGAGGTCACACATTGTTAGAGCTCCTCATGGTCCTGAGGTCACACATTGTTAGAGCTCCTCATGGTCCTGAGGTCACACATTGTTAGAGCTCCTCATGGTCCTGAGGTCACACATTGTAAAGAGCTCCTCATGGTCCTGAGGTCACACATTGTTAGTAAGTCATCTCCACACATCACACACACACATCCCCGCATACACACACACCTCGCACGCAGTTGTGTGTGTATGCGTGTGTGTGTGTGTGTGTGTTTGGGCGGGGGTTCTCTGTGTTGTCTCTAGCAGTCTGTTGGGAGTGTGCTTCCTCTCCAGGGTTCACAAATACCCTGCCGACGCCCCTGTGTCTGTGTGTGTATTGTTGTGTGGGTCTATGAATCTGTCCTGTCTGTCTGTCGTTTAACAGAGAATCTGTCTGTCTGTCTGTCTATTGTTTAACAGAGAATCTGTCTGTCTGTCGTTTAACAGAGAATATGTCTGTCTGTCTGTCTGTCCTGTCTGTCCTGTCTGTCCTGTCCGTTCTGTCTGTTCTGTCTTGTCTGTCTTGTCTGTCTGTCTGTCTATTGTTTTCCTCTGAGGTGATCCTCCCAGCCCTAAAGAGAGAGCATAGATACCCCTAACACAATCTGCCCTAACACAATCTGCCCTAACACAATCTGCCCTAACACAATCTGCCCTAACACAATCTGCCCTAACACAATCTGCCCTAACACAATCTGCCCTAACACAATCTGCCCTAACGCAATCTGCCCTAACGCAATCTGCCCTAACGCAATCTGCCACAATCTGCCCTAACACAATCTGCCCTAACACAATCTGCCCTAACACAATCTGTCCTCACACAATCTGTCCTAACACTATCTGCCCTCACACTATCTGTCCTCACACTATCTGTCCTCACACAATCTGCCCTAACACTATCTGTCCTAACACAATCTGTCTGTCTGTCTGTGACAGAGAGCAGAAGGAGAGAGGGGGGGTTGGAAGGAGAGAGAGGGGGGGCGGAAGGAGAGAGAGAGGGTGGGTGGGGGGCGGAAGGAGAGAGAGAGGGTGGGTGGGGGGGCGGAAGGAGAGAGAGGGGGTGGGTGGGGGGCGGAAGGAGAGAGAGAGGGGGGGGGTGGAAGGAGAGAGAGAGGGGGGGGGCGGAAGGAGAGAGAGGGGGGGGGGCGGAAGGAGAGAGAGGGGGAGCCCAGATGGAGAGGGAGAGGGGGGCAGAAGGAGAGAGAGAGGGGGGCAGAAGGAGAGAGAGAGGGGGGGGGGGGTGGAAGGAGAGAGAGAGGGGGGGGGCGGAAGGAGAGAGAGAGGGGGGGGGGGCGGAAGGAGAGAGAGAGAGAGGGGGGCAGAAGGAGAGAAAGGGGGAGCCCAGATGGAGAGAGAGAGGGGGGGGCAGAAGGAGAGAGGGGGGGCAGAAGGAGAGAGAGAGAGGGGGGGGGCAGAAGGAGAGAGAGGGGGGGCAGAAGGAGAGAGACGGGGGGCAGAAGGAGAGAGGGGGGGGGGCAGAAGGAGAGAGGGGGGCAGAAGGAGAGAGGGGGGGCATAACCAACAAAAACAGGTCACAACTCCAGCAGCTCTGTCCCACGCTGGTGTTTATGTACATAGTCAACGGTAGGCTTCGAGGGGACTCCTATGGTAGGTTCACCTATAGCTCTGTTACATCCTGGGTCTGTTCATAGTCAATGGTAGACTTGGAGGAGACTCCTACGGTAGGTTCACCTATAGCTCTGTTACATCCTGTGTCTGTACATAGTCAATGGTAGGCTTCGAGGAGACTCCTATGGTAGGTACACCTATAGTTCTGTTACATCCTGGGTCTGTTCATAGTCAATGGTAGGCTTCGAGGAGACTCCTATGGTAGGTTCACCTATAGCTCTGTTACATCCTGGGTCTGTTCATAGTCAATGGTAGGCTTGGAGGAGACTCCTACGGTAGGTTCACCTATAGCTCTGTTACATCCTGTGTCTGTACATAGTCAATGGTAGGCTTCGAGGAGACTCCTATGGTAGGTTCACCTATAGCTCTGTTACATCCTGTGTCTGTACATAGTCAACGGTAGGCTTCGAGGGGACTCCTACGGTAGGTTCACCTATAGCTCTGTTACATCCTGGGTATGTACATAGTCAATGGTAGGCTTCGAGGGGACTCCTACGGTAGGTTCACCTATAGCTCTGTTACATCCTGGGTCTGTACATAGTCAATGGTAGGCTTCGAGGGGACTCCTACGGTAGGTTCACCTATAGCTCTGTTACATCCTGGGTCTGTACATAGTCAATGGTAGGCTTCGAGGGGACTCCTACGGTAGGTTCACCTATAGCTCTGTTACATCCTGGGTCTGTACATAGTCAATGGTAGGCTTGGAGGAGACTCCTACGGTAGGTTCACCTATAGCTCTGTTACATCCTGGGTCTGTACATAGTCAATGGTAGGCTTCGAGGAGACTCCTACGGTAGGTTCACCTATAGCTCATCTCTTGGCAGTAGTACTGTAGACTACTTTATCACTGACCTCAACCCAGAGTCTTTCAGAGCGTTCACAGTCAGTCCACTGACACCCCTATCAGACCACAGCAAAATCACAGTCTACTTGAACAAAGCAATACTCAACCTACACACTATTAAGAGATGCTTTGGAAGGAAGGAAGGAAGGAAGGAAGGAAGGAAGGAAGGAAGGAAGGAAGGAAGGAAGGAAGGAAGGAAGGAAGGAAGGAAGGAAGGAAGGAAGGAAGGATAACAACAAAAAAACAACTTGGTCAACGAAAGAATCCAATCCCTCCTAGACAACTTCCTGAACTAAATGTCCCCCTGCAATAGTGAAGATGTAAACTTAGCAGTAGGAAGCCTGGACTAAATGTTTTCCCTGCAATAGTGAAGATGTAAACTTAGCAGTAGGGAACCTGGACTAAATGTCCCCCTGCAACAGTGAAGGTGTAAACTTAGCAGTAGGAAGCCTGGACTAAATGTCCCCCTGCAACAGTGAAGATGTAAACTTAGCAGTAGGAAGCCTGGACTAAATGTCCCCCTGCAACAGTGAAGATGTAAACTTAGCAGTAGGAAGCCTGGACTAAATGTCCCCCTGCAACAGTGAAGATGTAAACTTAGCAGTAGGAAGCCTGGACTAAATGTCCCCCTGCAACAGTGAAGATGTAAACTTAGCAGTAGGAAGCCTGGACTAAATGTCCCCCTGCAACAGTGAAGATGTAAACTTAGCAGTAGGAAGCCTGGACTAAATGTCCCCCTGCAACAGTGAAGGTGTAAACTTAGCAGTAGGAAGCCTGGACTAAATGTCCCCCTGCAAAAGTGAAGATGTAAACTTAGCAGTAGGAAGCCTGGACTAAATGTCCCCCTGCAACAGTGAAGATGTAAACTTAGCAGTAGGAAGCCTGGACTAAATGTCCCCCTGCAACAGTGAAGATGTAAACTTAGCAGTAGGAAGCCTGGACTAAATGTTTTCCCTGCAACAGTGAAGATGTAAACTTAGCAGTAGGAAGCCTGGACTAAATGTTTTCCCTGCAACAGTGAAGATGTAAACTTAGCAGTAGGAAGCCTGGACTAAATGTCCCCCTGCAACAGTGAAGATGTAAACTTAGCAGTAGGAAGCCTGGACTAAATGTTTTCCCTGCAACAGTGAAGATGTAAACTTAGCAGTAGGAAGCCTGGACTAAATGTTTCCCCTGCAACAGTGAAGATGTAAACTTAGCAGTAGGAAGCCTGGACTAAATGTCCCCCTGCAACAGTGAAGATGTAAACTTAGCAGTAGGAAGCCTGGACTAAATGTCCCCCTGCAACAGTGAAGATGTAAACTTAGCAGTAGGAAGCCTGGACTAAATGTCCCCCTGCAACAGTGAAGATGTAAACTTAGCAGTAGGAAGCCTGGACTAAATGTTTTCCCTGCAACAGTGAAGATGTAAACTTAGCAGTAGGAAGCCTGGACTAAATGTTCCCCTGCAACAGTGAAGATGTAAACTTAGCAGTAGGAAGCCTGGACTAAATGTCCCCCTGCAACAGTGAAGATGTAAACTTAGCAGTAGGAAGCCTGGACTAAATGTTTTCCCTGCAACAGTGAAGATGTAATGTAAGCCTGGACTAAATGTCCCCCTGCAACAGTGAAGGTGTAAACTTAGCAGTATGAAGCCTGGACTAAATGTCCCCCTGCAATAGTGAAGATGCAAACTTAGCAGTAGGAAGCCTGGACTAAATGTCCCCCTGCAACAGTGAAGATGTAAACTTAGCAGTAGGAAGCCTGGACTAAATGTCCCCCTGCAACAGTGAAGATGTAAACTTAGCAGTAGGAAGCCTGGACTAAATGTCCCCCTGCAACAGTGAAGATGTAAACTTAGCAGTAGGAAGCCTGGACTAAATGTTTTCCCTGCAACAGTGAAGATGTAAACTTAGCAGTAGGAAGCCTGGACTAAATGTTCCCCTGCAACAGTGAAGATGTAAACTTAGCAGTAGGAAGCCTGGACTAAATGTCCCCCTGCAACAGTGAAGATGTAAACTTAGCAGTAGGAAGCCTGGACTAAATGTTTTCCCTGCAACAGTGAAGATGTAATGTAAGCCTGGACTAAATGTCCCCCTGCAACAGTGAAGGTGTAAACTTAGCAGTAGGAAGCCTGGACTAAATGTCCCCCTGCAATAGTGAAGATGTAAACTTAGCAGTAGGAAGCCTGGACTAAATGTCCCCCTGCAACAGTGAAGATGTAAACTTAGCAGTAGGAAGCCTGGACTAAATGTCCCCCTGCAACAGTGAAGATGTAAACTTAGCAGTAGGAAGCCTGGACTAAATGTCCCCCTGCAACAGTGAAGGTGTAAACTTAGCAGTAGGAAGCCTGGACTAAATGTTTCCCCTGCAACAGTGAAGATGTAAACTTAGCAGTAGGAAGCCTGGACTAAATGTTTCCCCTGCAACAGTGAAGATGGAAACTTAGCAGTAGGAAGCCTGGACTAAATGTTTCCCCTGCAACAGTGAAGATGTAAACTTAGCAGTAGGAAGCCTGGACTAAATGTTTCCCCTGCAACAGTGAAGGTGTAAACTTAGCAGTAGGAAGCCTGGACTAAATGTTTCCCCTGCAACAGTGAAGATGTAAACTTAGCAGTAGGAAGCCTGGACTAAATGTCCCCCTGCAACAGTGAAGATGTAAACTTAGCAGTAGGAAGCCTGGACTAAATGTCCCCCTGCAACAGTGAAGATGTAAACCTTAGCAGTAGGAAGCCTGGACTAAATGTTTTCCCTGCAACAGTGAAGATGTAAACTTAGCAGTAGGAAGCCTGGACTAAATGTCCCCCTGCAACAGTGAAGATGTAAACTTAGCAGTAGGAAGCCTGGACTAAATGTTTCCCTGGAACAGTGAAGATGTAAACTTAGCAGTAGGAAGCCTGGACTAAATGTTTTCCCTGCAACAGTGAAGATGTAAACTTAGCAGTAGGAAGCCTGGACTAAATGTTTTCCCTGCAACAGTGAAGATGTAAACTTAGCAGTAGGAAGCCTGGACTAAATGTTTTCCCTGCAACAGTGAAGATGTAAACTTAGCAGTAGGAAGCCTGGACTAAATGTCCCCCTGCAACAGTGAAGATGTAAACTTAGCAGTAGGAAGCCTGGACTAAATGTCCCCCTGCAACAGTGAAGATGTAAACTTAGCAGTAGGAAGCCTGGACTAAATGTCCCCCTGCAACAGTGAAGATGTAAACTTAGCAGTAGGAAGCCTGGACTAAATGTCCCCCTGCAACAGTGAAGATGTAAACTTAGCAGTAGGAAGCCTGGACTAAATGTCCCCCTGCAACAGTGAAGATGTAATGTAAGCCTGGACGGTGTAGGGTAGCCTAGCGGCAGGGTAGCCTAGTGGTTAGAGAGTTGGACTAGTAACCAGAAGGTTGCAAGTTCAAACCCCCGAGCTGACAAGGTACAAATCTGTCGTTCTGCCCCTTAAACGATCAGCTAACATATAAAAAAAATGTTTTTAAACTTTCTAGCAGAAAACTGAAGAAAACTAACAACATTAATAAATGGTTTGATGAAGAATTGCTAAAGAAATTAAGAAACTTTTTCCAAACCAAAACATAGAGACCCTGAAAACCTGAGTCTAAGGCTTCACTACGGTGAATCACTAAAACATTACAGAAATACACTACGGAAGAAGAAGGAACAGCACGTCAGAAATCAGCTCAATGTGACTGAAGAATCCAACCACTCTAACCACTTCTGGTTCAGAAATACACTACGGAAGAAGAAGGAGCAGCATGTCAGAAATCAGCTCAATGTGACTGAAGAATCCAACCACTCTAACCACTTCTGGTTCAGAAATACACTACGGAAGAAGAAGGAGCAGCATGTCAGAAATCAGCTCAATGTGACTGAAGAATCCAACCACTCTAACCACTTCTGGTTCAGAAATACACTACGGAAGAAGAAGGAGCAGCATGTCAGAAATCAGCTCAATGTGACTGAAGAATCCAACCACTCTAACCACTTCTGGTTCAGAAATCAGCTCAATGTTACTGAAGAATCCAACCACTCTAACCACTTCTGGTTCAGAAATACACTACGGAAGAAGAAGGAACAGCATGTCAGAAATCAGCTCAATGTGACTGAAGAATCCAACCACTCTAACTAACCACTTCTGGTTCAGAAATCAGCTCAATGTGACTGAAGAATCCATAGACTCTAACCACTTCTGGGAAAATTGGAAAACACACTAAACAAACCACGACACGAAGAATTATCTATCCAAAATGGAGATGTGTGGATAAACCACTTCTCCAATCTTTTTGGCTCCATTTTTTATGCATTTATTATTTATTTTAATCTTTATTTAACCTTTATTTAACTAGGCAAGTCAGTTAATTAAGAACAAATTCTTATTTACAATGACGGTCTACCCCGGCCAAAACCTTAACCCGGACGACGCTGGGCCAACGCGGCTGGGTTGTGATTACAAGCCTGGAATCGAACCAGGGTCTGTAGTGACGCCTTTAGCACTGAGATGGAGTGCCTTAGACCGCAGAACAATCGGCTAAAACAGATACATGATCGTTTACAAATCTTATAGTCAGCTATTAAACACTACCTGAACCCACTGGATTCTCCAATTACATTAAGGACTACCAGAACACACTGGATTCTCCAACTACATTAAACACAACCTGAACCCACTGGATTCTCCAACTACATTAAACACTACCTGAACCCACTGGATTCTCCAATTACATTAAACACTACCTGAACCCACTGGATTCTCCAATTACATTAAACACTGCCTGAACCCACTGGATTCTCCAATTACATTAAACACTGCCTGAACCCACTGGATTCTCCAATTACATTAAACACTACCTGAACCCACTGGATTCTCCAACTACATGAAACACAACCTGAACCCACTGGATTCTCCAATTACATGAAACACTACCTGAACCCACTGGATTCTCCAATTACATTAAACACTACCTGAACCCACTGGATTCTCCAATTACATTAAACACTACCTGAACCCACTGGATTCTCCAATTACATTAAACACTACCTGAACCCACTGGATTCTCCAATTACATTAAACACTACCTGAACCCACTGGATTCTCCAATTACATTAAACACTACCTGAACCCACTGGATTCTCCAATTACATTAAACACTGCCTGAACCCACTGGATTCTCCAATTACATTATACACTACCTGAACCCACTGGATTCTACAATTACATTAAACACTACCTGAACCCACTGGATTCTCCAATTACATTAAACACTACCTGAACCCACTGGATTCTACAATTACATTAAACACTACCTGAACCCACTGGATTCTCCAACTACATTAAGGACTACCAGAACACACTGGATTCTCCAATTACATTAAACACTACCTGAACCCACTGGATTCTCCTATTACATTAAACACTACCTGAACCCGCTGGATTCTCCAATTACATTAAACACTACCTGAACCCACTGGATTCTCCAATTACATTAAACACTACCTGAACCCACTGGATTCTCCAATTACATTAAACACTACCTGAACCCACTGGATTCTCCAATTACATTAAACACTACCTGAACCCACTGGATTCTCCAATTACATTAAACACTACCTGAACCCACTGGATTCTCCAATTACATTAAACACTACCTGAACCCGCTGGATTCTCCAATTACATTAAACACTACCTGAACCCACTGGATTCTCCAATTACATTAAACACTACCCGAACCTGCTGGATTCTCCAATTACATTAAACACTACCTGAACCCACTGGATTCTCCAATTACATTAAACACTACCTGAACCCACTGGATTCTCCAACTACATTAAGGACTACCAGAACACACTGGATTCTCCTATTACATTAAACACTACCTGAACCCGCTGGATTCTCCAATTACATTAAACACTACCTGAACCCACTGGATTCTCCTATTTTATTGGATGAACTACAGGACAAAACAAAAACCCTCCAACCCCAAAAGGCCTGTGGTGTTGACGGTATCCTCAATGAAATGATAAAATATACCGACCACAAATTCCAATAGGCTATACTTAAACTCTTTACCATCATCCTCAGCTCCTGGCATCTTCCCCAATATTTTGGAACCAAGCCCTGATCCACCCCAATCCACAAAAGTGGAGACAAATTTGACCCCAACAATTACAGTGGGAATCTGCGTCAACAGTAGCCTCTGGAAAAATCCTCTACAGTGTCATTAACAGCAGTACGTCTCCTCAGCGAAAACAAATGTCCTGAGCAAATTGGCTTCTTATCAAAATAGCATAGGACAGACCACGGATTCACCCTGCACACCCTAATTGACAAACAAACAACAACAACAATAAACAAAGTCCTCTCATGCTTTGTTGACTTCAAAAAAGTTTTTGGGGATAATTTGGCATGAGGGTCTACTATACAAATGGATGAAAAGTGGGTGGGTTTTTGTGTGTGGTGGTGGTGGTGGTGGTGGTGGTGGTGGTGGTGGTGGTGGTGGTGGGGGGGGGGGGGGGGGGGGGGGGGGGGGGGGGGGACATACGACATTATAAAATCCATGTACACAAACAAGTGAGCAATTAAAATTGACAAAAAAAAACTCATTTCTTTCCATAGGGCCGTGGGGTGAGCCAGGGACGCATCTTGAGCCCCACCCTCTTCAACATACTTGTATTACGTATTGTCAGGTGTACTCCCCTCCCCGGCGCTCGAGGTCACCGAGCTGCTCATTGTCACGCACACCTGCGTTTTCATCAAACTCACCTGGTCTCACCTGCCTGATTAACCTTCCCTATATCTGTCACTCCCTTTTGGTTCTTTCCTCAGGCGTTGTTGTTTCGTGTTTCATGTTTTGTTCCTCGTGTTATTTATTATTAAAGTCACTCCCTGTACTTGCTTCTCGACTCCCAGCGTACACCCTAATATATATATATATATATATCAACGAATTGGTGAGGGTACTAGAACAGTCTGGAGCACCCGGCCTCAAACCTACTAGAATCTGAAGTCAAATGTCTACTGCTGTTTGCTGATGATCTGGTGCTTCTGTCCCCAACCAAGGAGGGCCTACAGCAGCACCTAGATCTGTCCCCAACCAAGGAGGGCCTACAGCAGCACCTAGATCTGTCCCCAACCAAGGGGGGCCTACAGCAGCACCTACAGTTGAAGTCAGAAGTTTACATACACCTTAGCCAAAAACATTTCAAACTGTTTTTTCAGTAAAAAAAATCCCTGTTTTAGGTCAGTTAAGATCACCACTTTATTTTAAGAAAGTGAAATGTCAGAATAATGAAATGTCATCACATTCCCAGTGGGTCAGAAGTTTTACACTCAATTAGTATTCGGTAGCTTTGCCTTTAAATTGTTTAACTTGGGTCGAAGGTTTCTGGTAGCCTTCCACAAGCTTCCCACAATAAGTTGGGTGAATTTTGGCCCAATCCTCCTGACAGAGCTGGTGTAACTGAGTCAGGTTTGTAGGCCTCCTTGCTTTTTTCAGTTCTGCCCACAAATGTTCTATAGGATTGAGGTCAGGGCTTTGTGATGGCCACTCCAATACTTTGACTTTGTTGTCCTTAAGCCATTTTGCCACAACTTTGGAAGTATGTTTGGGGTCATTGTCCATTTGGAAGACCCATTTGCGACCAAGCTTGAACTTTCTGACTGAATTATTAAAATCCAGAAAAGAGCCGACCACCTAAAAGGAAGCGATTCACAAACCTTCCATAACAAAGCCATCACCTACAGAGAGATGAACTTGGAGAAGAGTCCCCTAAGCAAGCTGGTCCTGGGGCTCTGTTCACAAACACAAACACACCCTACAGAGCCCCAGGACAGCAGCACAATTAGACCCAACCAAATCATGAGAAAACAAAAAGATAATTACTTGACACATTGGAAAGAATTAACCAAGAAAACAGAGCAAACTAGAATGCTATTTGTCCCTAAACAGAGAGTACACAGTGGCAGAATACCTGACCGCTGTGACTGACCCAAAATTAAGGAAAGCTTTGACTATGTACAGACTCAGTGAGCATAGCCTTGCTATTGAGAAAGGTCGTCGTAGGCAGACATGGCTCTCAAGAGAAGACAGGCTATGTGCTCACTGCCCACACAAATGAGGCGGAAACTGAGCTGCACTTCCTAACTTCCTGCCCAATGCATGACCATATTAGAGACACATATTTCCCGCAGATTACACAGATCCACAAAGAATTCAAAAAAATTATCACATTTTGTTCAACTCTATTAGGTGAAAAAACATTGTCCAATCACAGCTACAATATTTGTAACCTGTTGCCACAATTATAAGGGCAACCAGTGAAGAACAATATTTTCCCTTTTGTACTTTAACTATTTGCACACTGTATATATTTATAATATAACATTTGAAATGTTATATCTATATCCTTTGAAATTATGTGTACTGATTTTTAAAGTTATTTAAAGTCAGTTAAGAACACATTCTTATTTTTAATGACGGCCTAGGAACAGTGGGTTAACTGCCTTGTTCAGGGGCAGAACGACAGATTTGTACCTTGTCAGCTCGGGGATTTGAACTTGCAACCTTCCGGTTACTAGTCCAACGCTCTGACTATTGGTACTGTTTCCACCACAGACAATGTAAACACATGTTTCTCATGCCAATAACGCCATTCTAAATTGAGATATGACATTTGAAATGTCTTAATTA